>NW_010100063.1:33358-34021 GCF_000699245.1 Pterocles gutturalis | reverse complement strand
TGAGGGCAAGGGCGGGTTTGGGGACTCCTTTGGGGACTCCTTTCTGTGGGATGTCACGTACCCAGCATCACCCTGGGGACACAGAGGAGAGCCGCGGCTTCCCCTTGCTGCTGTGCAGTCTCCACAGGGAGCCCAGCCCCTCAGCTGGACAGCAAGGGGCCCGCACAGGCAGCTTTCCCCTGTGCCCGGTGTGTGGTTCTTCCCTTACCGCCTCTCACACCCTGATGGCAAACAGCTGCACAGGAGCAAAACCAGCCACAGCAAATGTTACAGCTGTGTTACTCCCCTGTGCCCTGTTTCCTGCCCAGGGAATGGGAGAGAGCTGTGGGCTCTCAGGGGAGATTGTGGTCCACAGGTGAGGAAACTGCTGTATGGGGTCACAGGGAGAGCAGATTCCCCTTGGTCCAACCCCTGCTTCACTTTCCAACACCTTTAGTTCCTTAGGGCAGAAAGTAGTTGGTACTCGAGTATTTAGTTCTCAAGCAAAAGTCAGGAAAAAGGTCACTGGTAACGAGCAGACAAATCCCACATCATTTCCCTGCAGCCTTCAGCTTTTCAAGGGAAGGAATCTCTTTTTTTCCACGTGCATGTAGTTTACCTGTCACAAAGTTTTCTCCAGCTCTTAGGAGTGGCTGTGATAACCTTACCTCTCCTTTTCTACCT
>NW_010100063.1:31779-33327 GCF_000699245.1 Pterocles gutturalis | reverse complement strand
TCCCTACATCTTTCAAAGCAGCCTTTGCCATAATTTCACATCCCACAATTAGGGCCTTGGCAGGTGGAGAGAGCTGGTCCGCAGCAGTCATTAGAGCAGTGCAGGAAAAAAATAAATCAGCGCTTGGTTTTCTTTTTTCTTCAATTTTGGCAACTTTTCTATAGTACAAGGTGTACGTTCCTTTCTCTAGAAGAACACTAAGGCATTACAAAGGACTTGAATAAGCTTGTTATTCATTGATTCAGGGTTCAGTAATAAATCACTGCCTGCAGCACTCTCCCTGCTCATTGCCATTCCGTTTTAGTCATAACTGAATTTTTGAAATTTGTTATTGATAATCCAAGAATGCCTCCGTTGTGCATCAGTAATGAGACAAGATGTGAAGAGCTGTCCTCAGTTCTTCAGGGTAGCGGTACACACCCTGATAATTTAAGATGCGTTGAAGAACAAGTGCATAAACAAGTGTATGGCATTACCATGTTGAGCGGAGGTTGGATGACTCCTTGCTTTGATCTACATCCTGGCTAAGGTGGCTAGAAGCGTGATCCCACCTTTTATTCATGCTGAATAAGAGGATGATTAAATATTTCTTTCTTCAGGGTGTCCAAACAGATGACTACATGGAGGATGAATTCGAGTTAATCCATGTGCAGGTTAACAAAAGAGAAAAAACGTGAGGGTGTACAGGTAACAACAGAAGCAATTGCAACACAGCTTTAGATGACACCACAGGAGAGGTCTCCTGGGACCGAGGCCCACCTGGAAGGGCACATGTGGAACTGTGAGGCTGGAAAAATTATTTTGCCATGTAATGCTCCTAGGCTCAAGGAGAAAGGAGCTGGTAGGCATTCGCTGTAAATAAAGAGTAGCTTCAACAGCACACCAAGCTCCCCACGGAAACAGCTTGAAAGACCCTGAAAAATATTACTTCATTCCTCTTTTGCTTAGTTCCAGTAATTATTTTAAGGGTAATAAGTGCTGTGAATTACTTTTTATCTCCGTTATTATTACATTGACATTTTCTTGTTTCTTTGTAAAGTTTTGAGGCATTTGAGAACAAGAAAGCCTTGACAAGACAAGACAAGAAAGTCTTTTATGCATTTTTTCTCCAGCCTATTCACCTCAGCCCTCCCAAACTGAATGGAGAAACATCTGCCTCGTCTTTCAAGGTTCACAGTAGAATAAAGAGATTTAATAACCAAACAAACATCAGATGGCTCTGAGTGACCTTAAGAAAGGAACATATCTCCTAATGCTGCCCTGTTTCCCTTCCTCTGTGTCTGCACTGTTATTGCAACGTGAGTTTTGCAAAAAAATTTTTCTTTGTGACTTTCAGAAATGTGCAGAGGGTGGAGGGACAGCACTGGTTTAATCCATTAGTCACTTCAGCCCATCCCTGTCTTATGCTTCTTTAAAGGTTTGATGCTTGCTCCTCCATGAGAGCAACAACAGATACTTTTATCTGCAGAGCCCTGTGACTCTAATCTTGAACAACTTGAGGTGTCTCCAAAACTATCCTGGCACTGCCTCCCTCTGCATAGTCCTGAA
>NW_010100063.1:30873-31748 GCF_000699245.1 Pterocles gutturalis | reverse complement strand
TTGGGCTTCTAGTCATGGCTATTTCCCTGTGCAGGTGGCAAGAGTTAAATTATGGGCCAGCACACATTACTGCAGGTCCTTAACGTTCTCTCTTATTGCAGAGTTTGTCCACAAATTAAAATTCAGTGATGGTGAAGGAAGAAGGTCTGCGAGATCTGTGCTGAGAACAGGGTATTCTGCATTTACAACCAACGTTGGCCTCCAAATGCACCACCAGTCAAAGGGGAAAGTAGCATCACTGGTGAAATCTCTCCCGAGCCCCGAGGACTGCTGTGAGACTGCCCACAGCCTTCCTTTCGGCAAACCCCCTTAATCCACATCCTCCGAGAAAGCCCCAGGTGGTTCTGCAAAACACCATCTCCTCTGGTGGGACAAAGTTCTGGTGGTGGAGATCAGAAGGTGCAAACGCCTGTTTGTAAAACCGACCCCACAGTGCGGAGCTGGGGCTTTCTCACCCGGTGGGGTGAGCTCTGTGATTTTTTTCACTGATTATAGTGATTTTTTTTTCATGTTCTTTTTCAGCGCTGCCACACAGCGGCAGAGTTGAGGCTGCTTCTAATCGAGGAAGAGAGTGAAGGAAGACAATCCTCTTTGGTTAGAAATGACCTGGATTTCCTGCTAGGGACACCCTGTTGTCTCTCAAAGGTGTTAACGTGGAGGGCTTTTTCCTTGTGCAATTACTCATGGTTTTAGGTTGTTTTTCTAAGAAGGTGAGGTAAAAGGGATTTTGTGGTCTACAGTCCTTCCCCCAACACACAGCCACAGTGGTGCTCATCGTTTTGGCCAAGCTTGGGGTTACAAAAATATCAAATCTCTGAAAGTTTCACGACAAGAGATGTCCAGTGAGAGAGTGAGCACTACTGACACACAGAAAG
>NW_010100063.1:12693-30842 GCF_000699245.1 Pterocles gutturalis | reverse complement strand
ACCGCAAACCCAGATTATTGTTTGAAAGAAGAAAAAGGAATTATGAGTATCTTAACTGCAGGGAAAGCTCCAGTCAGCAAGAACACTTGTCAGACAAATGGAGGTTCAGCCGTGAGGCGCTGAGCCAACAAGGCCCATACATTCTCCTGCCCACAGAGCTGTTTGGGTTTGATACAGGATGAAAGATGATAAAGCAAAAAATGTCTGTAATAAAGAAATCATCCTGTTCTTGATGACATCTGTGCCTCAGAAAATCAGATCCCACAGGTAGGAGTGGGAGTAGAAAGACTCGGCTTCCTTTGGGTTTGGTTTTGAGCTGAAAATGAAAAAAAAAAAAAAAAGACCAGAACACTTGAATGCCTTGACATTTTCCCCAAAGTTAAAGGAACACACTTTCCAACCTCAACCAGTTCTGTAAGTGGTCAAAAACATAGAAAACCTCTCAACACACATTCACCCACGCTTCTCATTTTTTTTTTGCAGAATATTAATTCATCTCTATTTGAAATGTGATGAAACTGAACCAACTCTGTTTCTGTGTATTTTCTCTCTCTCTTTTTTTTTTTTAAGTACCCTTACAAGTCCTGACGATGAGCTGAACACAAAACCAGATGACTGAGCAGTAGGAGCACAGAGGCTGCCCACCCACGGCTGACCTTACAAAGGACCACTTGAAGGTAGTGGAGCGCTGGCCAGTTAATTATTTCAAAACACAGACCAAGCTCTGCAGTCCCTGGACCCAGTACAGCATCAGAGCCCTGACCTCATTTACAGAGCCTACATTTATGAAATGCCAAGAGATTATGCAGAGAGCTTCCCTCGGTGTAATCAATGAGGCAGGAGACATGAAGTCATCGTCCTAAAGCCCAAGGTGAAATCATGCTGACCCTGAAAGTCCCAGACAGGCCAGGGGCTGCATTTTGTACTGCTGTAGGAGGAAAAACTGATCGTGCCTGATTTATTTGTCTTTTTCTGGCTTCAGCCTTTTGGGAAAGTTGGCATTGAGAATTCCACTCAGAACAGTTTTCTAGGCTTCAGTGTTAGAAGAATTAAAGTCAAGAGACAATTACTTTTCTGTAGCTGTGGATTTCATTCCAGGAAGACAATCCATGCATCATTGCTTCCTCCTGTAGAAAAGTCCTCCATGTCAGGAGAAATAATTCAACCCTACCTGCCTAAACCGAAGCACACAGACTGACTGCCACTGACTTCCCAGAAGCCAGGTTGGGCTTGGTGCCTGTGAACACGGCTCTCGCTCTGTGCCCAGCTGGGGAGGATTAGCAGAAATCCCCTCTCCACAGGGGACTGTGCTCGGAGAAGCTCCATTGGAAACCCCATTCCCATCCAACAGCCTCTTTGCTCCCCAGTACCTGAGCTGCTTCAGCACAGGCTCATGGGGTCCAGAAGACCCTCTGTTAGGGATTCAGGTTCTTGAGAGCTTCGGCTTTGGTGTGGGCAAAGAGTTTCACGGTCTCAGCTTCTGCCGTTATGCAATCTGTACCTGCCTGCAGTTCACATCAGCTGGTGCAAATGCTGTGCACAGCAAGGTTTGCTGCTTCTCGCTTTGGAAAACTACTCAGAAGACCTCAGAACAGCTCTTCTTCTCACAACCACTATCCATCAGCCTTTCCTCTATGTGCTAAGAAACTCCAGTAACTGCTAATTATTCAGTAATTAAGTGTCTCTCTAGGGTCATAATTGCAAGTCTGGCCTCTCCCAGTCACTGTTTGCTCATTACGTAGCGGTTTTCTCAGCACAAAACCAAATTCCGTTCTTCACATCTGATTGGATTACAAAATTGCTTTAGACTCTGTGGAGATGATTAGGAAAAGTGTGATTTTGCGCAATGGTTACCATGGGAACTAAAGTGGAGAGATCTTTATAAACCAAAAGTCAAACAGATTGTGTTTCAGACAATTAATATTGTCTCACATGTTTATTCATTTGCTTTAACCCTTTCGTGCACTAATCTGAAATAGTTTTTATCTCTTTTTTTGGTATCAAATGCTGAGTTAAAGAGATTCTGCTCTCTTGAAGATTCACCCCTCTCTTCTCTTGCAAGGTCACCTTGCAGCCCTGGTTAGCTTCATCTTCCTCTTCTGCTTTGCCTCTTGGGTCTGGGAACATCTCTTCCAGGTGGGATTTGGTTTAGGATTGGGACACATGTGTGGGAAGAAGTGCCAAAGCTCCTGTTCTGTCGGTGGGGTGAGCTCCAGCAGACCAGGGCGCACTGGCAGGTGAGCTGAACTGCTCTCCTGTGCAAACGCCTCTGCTCTCTTTTCTAACACCCGGGACTCCTCAAACCTGCGCTTCTTCTAGTTCCGTGTTTGACACTTGGGGAAGAGCAGCTGATAAACTGACCAAGTGCCAGTAGCTGTCCATCTGCTCTTCTTCCAAACCCTCCTCTTCCTCCTCAACCTGAACTCATCCCATCTCTTGATTTCTCTCTCACCTTCCCTCATCTCTCTCCCTAGCATCTTGCCATTCTCCAGCTCTCCCCTCACAGCACAATCGGTCTAACACATCTTAAAAATAATTAGCATTATTCCAGAGAATTATTTCCCACTCCAGCAGTTTCCATTTGTTTTTTTCCCCTTCACATCCAAGATATCAAGAGGCCATCACTATACTCAGCTGCCACCACACCAACAGCATTGCTTTCGTTCTCCCATCCCTCGTCCTGCATTGTCAGTGCCTCTCAGAGCAGAGTTTTGTGGCGAGGACACCTCCAAGAAATAATAAGTAAGACGGCAACATCCTGATTTTCCTCCAGACCTCTGCCTGTCTCTGTGTACAGGAGGAATTCCCCTACCAAGCAAATTCAATATTTAACAACCAGCCTCTCCTCAGCCCCCTCCCTGGTGTACTGCTGACCTCCTTCTCCTGCACTGGAGACAGGATTACTCATTTCCTCAGGGGCTGATCTATGACGCTGTTGTTTCAGTTCTTTCTAAACAAATAGTATTTCTGTCCCCTGCCAGAGGTACAGCGAGGAAAGCTGTGTTCATCGTAGAAGGCAGTTCATTTTCAGATCACAAGGCCGTGCCATAACAGCTGCTCTGTCCCTCCCACCCTGCTTTTTCCACCATCGTGCCTGTTTTCACAGCAGCATCATGCAGCCACAGCTTGGCCAGCGTTGACAAGACCAGCAAAAGGAATGTTCCCGAGGGAAGGGTGGCCCAACTACCGAATTTCCAGTCTCTGATCAAAATCAGGGAAGAATGAGATAAGCTCAGAGAAATGTGGGTGAGAATTAGCATTATGTGAGGCAAGCCTCCTGTTTTCCCTAGCTTCAGTCTCAGTCTGCTGAACTGATTTTAGCAGAAACCTTCCAGAATGTTTGTTCTGAGGCAGCTGGGCAGCCTGGAATACATCAGCAGGCGAGATTTCAGCTCAGGAAAAGGAGAAGAGACTGAAAGCAGGGGCTTGCAGTGGGAAATGTTGGGCAGCCAGAAATTTAAGTGTTGCTACTTCCTCTGCAAAAGATACACAAACGAGAGAGTAGAGAGCAAAGCCTGTGTGTAAAGGGACAGCTGGGCCAAGTGCTATCTTGCACACTCAACTGCAGAGCCAGGCGCAAAATTACCATCTCCTGCCCTCCAAGTATTTATTTACTCTGCAATGATATGGACAGAAATCCCTGCGGACCTGCTGGTTTTACAGAACTTTGCACCAATCTGAAAGTTGCCCTTGGCTCCAGAAGACAGTGAATGTTGTGCTGATTGAAACCCATTTGGTGTAATTTAGTGACAAGAACACTGTCGCCCTGAGGCCAGCACAGGAGTCTGCCTAAGGGTGTCCAAAGACATACAGGGGAAAATTATAAGAAAAACGTTTTCTTGTAAAATGTCCCTTTTGCAAGAGGAAGGGCTGTGCAGGTATTCTTGTACTGATTTAGGAGCTCCAGCAGATGCTACATGCGCAGGGTGCGTTCAGGTAAGACAGAAAACAGACTATATTTAACTCATTATACTCAGTCTTAATAAAAACATTCCCGTTTGGGCCGAGTTTCCATTCTTAAAAATCCGTGGGGCAGGGGAGATGTCAGTATGGCACAGATTTGCCCTGTCACCATGGGAAATGAAGCCTATGTAACGTGAAAAGCTGGAACCGGGCAACAAGAACCAGAAAGCGTTTGCTGCAGCCAGTGCTACATGTGGACAGATTCCCATTCACCATCTTGAGCAGCAGAACAGACCAGTCCCAGCCTTGCGCAGGCTGTGAAGATCAAACCTGCATTTTCACTGCGGTCTCAGAGGCTGGAAGAGTTTTTCTGGGTAGCCAGTGAGGAAATAATGTTGCTTTGGAAGCCAAAAACAACTTTTTAAAATAGATGACACAATCTGTAACAGGCCCATTACTTCACTGCTAGCAGATAATGCTGGCGAGATGCAGTTCATGGCACTCCAGAAGATTATGTTCAATTATTGGATTAGATTAAATTATCTTCCTGGATATTGAGGTCAGAAGGGCCATGGGGAGACAGGGAGAGAGTAAATTTTTCTGCATATCCCCTTCAAGGGGGGGCCACCTTACTCCTCCTTTTCTTTACTTCAGCCTGCCTGGTGCAGGTATTGATGCCAACCTCTTTCTAGTCACGTCCTTGCTATTGAGATCAAACCCCGCTGTGCCACGCAGTGCCACCAGTACCCACCTTGAAAGGGGGACGCACTTTTGTGTTCGGAAGGGGACAGGCTGGCTGGCTGTTGACAGAAAGACCACTGCTAGTTAATTGGAAAAAAAAGAGTTTTAAATCAAGTTGGTATTTTTTCTTCAAACAAGACATCTCAAACAGAGTGCTTACCATCAAAGAATAGAGCAGAGCAGCACAGAAATAGCAGCAAGAGCACCTAACGAGGCAGAGAACAAGACTCCTGACCCTGGTGAGGCCAGCAAGGGAGACAGCACTGCCAAAGTTGTCTTCTTTAAGCAAACGGGAACATTTCTCTGTATGACTTTTCTATTTCCCAGCAAAGGGAGAAACACACAAACAAAAACTGTTCTTCCAGAAGTAACCATCCTTATCTAGCCAAACATTTTCTCATTGATACTGTTGGGCTCTGAATCAGGCCCACAAGAGCATGAACAGCACATTATGACTTTGCATTTAACACCTCTCCTCCACTTCTCTCCCAAGAAGTTCTGTGACTGCCCCACTGCTGGCTGGTGCTGATGGGTATTTGCTCTCTTGGGCTGGGATTAGGATCCAGGAACTTGCATGGAGCCCAAAATAAAGTTTGAAATCCAGATTCCATGAGATTGGAAGAGTTTGGATCTCACTCTTGGCTTTATTATTTACATTTTCTTTTCATGGCCACAGAAAGCCCAGATTTAGCATACAGGTTACACTGAGCTACCTGCGGAGCAAGAGCTGGCTGATCTTGCATGCCCTCTGTAAATTCAAATAAAAACCTATTTGCACTCACAAAAAATATGTATTTATTCATCCCTTTGCAATAAAAACCAGAGTAATTGTAATATGCTTTCAGGGAATAATTGAGTCAATGATGCTGCATGAAGAGCTCTGCCCTCTGTTCCGCAGAGGGTGTTCTCTCTGGCACACATATCTGCATTGCTGTTGTGCAGAGCCCTGTACGACTTGCCCACACACTACTTACCGAGGGTGCTGTAACTGCTGTGTAGGCTGATGCAAAATGTTCTTTCACCCACAGATCGCTGCCTGCCTCTGCCTTAAAATGTCATTGAGAAACCAACCAGGGAACCATGCTTATTAGAGCAGCTTTCCTCCTAGGAGTCCACTCCAGCATGTTCCCGCTCACCTGGAGGTAGCAAAGGTAATACTGGGCCAGAAAAAAAGTATCCTCCAGCAAAGCCTCTGCAAGAGCTCAGTCTGCTAAACCAGGGAACAGGGTATTTAAGTGGGCATGAGGAAGTGTTCAATGCAATCATCACAAATGCTTTCTTCAGCCACAATATGCTGAATAAAACTAAATGTCACAGGGTGAATCAGAAACCCTGCAGGGAGGTGGTGATTATCACACCTAAAGATTTCCTTGAGCACTTCTAGAAAGCGCCACCAGAGCCATTTTTTGGTTATCCTGGTGTGTGATGGGCTAGGAAGCAACATGCAGGTCTCTGATACCCGCAGACACAAGATAGTCTAGTTTCTTGTGCAGCCCCAACAGAGATGCACAGCCAGAGAGGTTGAACTGGGAGCTGAGGAGGCTGCTGCACAATCCCATCTGTGCTGCAGAACTGATTTGAAAAGTGTCAGGGTATGTCGTGGTTTTGAACCCCTGGCTGGCAGCCAAACACCACAACAACCACTCACGCACCCTCTCCTTTCGGGGATGGGGGAGAGAATTAAAGGGGTGAAGGGAAAAGAGACCTGTGGGTTGAGGTAAGAATGATTTAATAACTAAACTACAATCATATTGAAAATAATAGTAATTATTCTAATAATATCTAATCTATAGATACACAAATGAATTATGCACAGTGACACTGCTCACCACCCAATGACCAAGGCTCAGCCCATTCCTGGCCAATGATCCCGCAGCAGGGAGAGTCCCAAAACCGCAATCCCAGAATGGAGATAAGAGCCCAAGTGTCCAAGAGATCAAGAGCCGACCAAGAGAGTGAGAGAACTCTGAGAGAGGGGCAACCCGGAGGGAGACAACCCGGAGCAAGAGAGAGCCCTTCCGGCCAGAGCCTCCCCTCTCTCCTGGGCATGCCGGGCATGGGATGGAATAGCCCATGGGCCAGTTTGGGTCTCAGTCCTCAACCTGAGGTGGAATCCTGGGCTAGGGATGGGGCTGTGCTCCCTCCCAGCTTCTCCTGCCCCTGCAGACACGGGCACAGCAGAGAAGCTGGAAAGTCCTTGACTGTCCTGGCAGCAGCTCCACCCATCAGTGTGTGATCAGCTTCTCCTCAGCACAGACCCAACACAGCCTCACCCCAGCTGCTGGGGAGAGCGTTCCCTCTGTCCCAGCCCAAACCAGGACAGGGTATTTGTTTGCCATTCAAAGGAAAGCATGGGGATGTCTCATTATACACAATAAATTATCGTACTTCTCCTGCCAAGTGTAGGACTCCTGCCCTGCAAGAGCAGAAGATGCAAGTGATGGTGAAGTGTCTGAAGATCGAACATCAAACACGGGAAAAGTGGAACCCAGAGGTTTCTGTTAAAGCATCTTAATAGAAGGCTGCAGAGACAAGAGGGATTTTGAGAAAATGAGTCCATAAAGGAACAGTCTTCCCTATCGCTCAGTCTTGTCTCTCATTTTCCTTTATTTATGATTTTCTCACATGTCAACAACAGCCCAGTCTGCTGCCTGCTGTTAGAATCAAAACGGACTCTTCAAACAAGCAAATAAACAGACAATAAAATACTCCCCAACAGAAACTGTTTAATTCTCTTGGTCACATATTGCAACGCAGCGATAACAGGGAGGCAGTTTGTCATTGCCACGAAGGTGAACTCTGCTCTTTTAGCAAAATCTCTCATAACTGCCTTCCCTTCCCTCACAGAGCCAGAGCCGCAGTCCCACGGATCCACCGCCTCCTGGAGGCACCTCCTGCACAGACGTGTCTCCTGCCGCTTGCTACCACCTCTCCTGCGGCAGCGTCTCCTCCTCACCCTTGCTTCTCTGCCGGCTGCATTATGATAATATCAGGCTTGATCATTTCCAAGTCTTACTCATACAGAATTTATTGTGTTTCAGCAAAAATCTGGTGCAGATCAACGGTGTATGTACTGAACCCTTTAAAAGGGATGATTTCACCAAGTTCAGAACAGGTATCAGCTGGCAGCAAACTCTCAGCAGATAATGTGTATAATAAGGGGAACAGCTGAAGGATGTTTTAGTAGAGAACCAAATCACCGCAAGTTCTCTGCGGGGAGGGCACGCCAGGCTTGCTTTAACCAGCCAGATTTACAGGGGCTGGGAAAGAAAGGACAGACACTGTCAGCATCAAGTCAGCTGGAGATAACGAGAATGAGAAGGGGAGAGGAGACAGCTGGGGCACGGCTGTGGGAATGGCACAAGCCACAGAAGAGCAGAGAGCCCAGGGCCATGGCTGGGGTGTGACGTCCTGCTTTGCACACCTTGTCACTGCTGTGTGTGCCCAGGCACATGGAGCTGGTCCCCTGAGCTGGCACCAGCATCAGCGAGCACTGTGTTGGGCAGGCAAGCTCCCCTGTGTGGCAGCCACAGAGAAAATCCACCCTAATTAAATGCTTCCCTGCAGTAATTGGATTTCCACTGTAAATGAAGTCATTATGCTGATTGTCCTTGCGCTTTTGAAGAAGAAACAATGCCAGTGAGCGGCAGCTCTGGCTGATGGACGCATTTACGCGTCTCTGCAGTGGGGAGCCAAGCAGGGGCATTGGGCTGCTCAGGAGAGCAGGGGCCAGTATGTGCAAGGTCGAGGTGGCCACGTGGCTGCAAATGCTCATGACTCTGCTCCAAAAAATGGGCAGGGGAGAGGCTGGAAAGTGATTTGTGCAGTGGACAGAGGACTTGTCAGGAGCATATCTCAGCCATGGTGGCATTTCTGGGCACAGTGTGCCCTCCCTGTCCAGCCTGAGTGACAGGCACTTCCCAGTGTGTGGCTGGAGAGCTGCTCCGTGAAGACCTGGCCGTGTCCAGCACCGGGAACACAGAGATTTCCAGCCTACAGGGATGAACAATGGGAGAAGCATCATGGATGTCAGCAGCAGAGGTGGGATCAGACCCGAGCTCCTCTCTGAGGTCTCCACAGACCTTGCTGGTTTTGAAGATGTGGACCTGATCAAGGGAAAAGAGGTGAAGGCAATTTTCAGGATGCTCTGGGAACACCCACAGTTCAAGCTGGAGCTTGAGCAGGGCTTTGTCATCGTGGTTTGATCAACAGCGCATCCCTGCCTGTGCCATCTCCTCCCCCTTTTGTTTTTAAGGTTCTTTAGTCACATAGGAAAATGTCACACTATAAAAAAACCTCACAGAACAAAAACAAAAGCCCAAGTGAAAAGAAAAATATAGCTGCAATTCTGAGGTTACTTCTCAAGTTGGCTGTGACCGAAAACCCTTCCAGCAGGTCTCAGGAGCCAGGGCTCACTTAGCAGCACTGCTAGGCCAAACAAAGATGCAGGATTGGAAACCAAAGACCATTTGAGACCAAAATGCTTAGTTGGACTGGGGACAGAAGAAATAAAACACATCTAAATTAGTGATTTGAATCATCATTTAAATCAACAAGTGAAAGATACCAGTATAAACAACTGAGAAATCTCCACTTGCATTTATACCTCATTTGTTTCTAGTGAGAATTTATTGCGCTCAGTGGTGCAGCTGATGAAAGACACCGATCAGGAGCCGCACCAATGCTCTGCTCCCTGGGTGCTGCCTTGTGCTAACGAGGACAACGTGTTCAGCTAAAACCCACTTACAGAGGCATTGCTGTGCTTCAGCGGGTGTTTATTCTGTATTTACGTTCTGCAATGCTTCTGCAGTGGCACTGTCCCGGTGGGAGCACTTCTATGTCCTCCCGAGCCCCTCTGGGCTCCCGTCGAACCAGGCTGCCTACGGAGCCTCGCTGATGCTCGTGCAGCTTCATTAAATGGCTGCAGGGTGCAGCTGGGGCCAAAAACACAAACGAGTCCAAGAAAGGATTAGAAAGCCGGCTCCTTGATGGCTACTGAACATAATGGTCCACAAGCCGCTGCCAGCTCTGCAGGTCCCTGCTGGCGGAGCACAGCCAGGAAAGGATCGGATCAGAGCTGCCTTCTCGCTGACATCCTTTGCCCACAGCCCAGACAGCTGGCTGTGGCTGGAGATGGAGCAGTGGGGAGTCTGGTCTCTGCTCTGAGCTCTGCAGCCATCCTTATGTCCCCAGGCTAAGCTGGTCCCCTCTTGTCCTTCCAGAGCCCCTGTGCCCAAGTCCCTTTCCCTCACAGAGCCGATCCTAGTTCCCAGGAACGCAGTGGGGAGCTCGGCGCTGGCGCAGCCGGCTTCCCGTCCCAGCTCTGGGATCCCTCGCCTTCTCCCCAGCCTGCTGGAGAGTCCCCTTGCGTCCCCATGGCCGGAGGCCAGCAGGCAGAGCAGAAACCCCACACACGGCCAGCTGGCAGCCGGCAGGACCTTCACAAATCCTGTGGTGCCGGAGGAGACAGACAATTTATTTCATCTCCAACCCAGTGCTGCAAAGGACCGTGTCCCTGCGGAACTGGTGCAGAGCCAGGGCTCACTCCTGTGAATTCCAGAATTTGTGCAGAGGGAAGCATGGCTGGCCCCCAAAAAGTGCTGCCTGGGAGATTTTAGTATTTTAGATGGGAATTGGAGCCTTCCAAGCCCATTTTTAACACTGGGCAGGAGCAAAGCAGAGACAAAGAGCTGTGTCCCCATTACTGGGGCTGCAGGAACCTGTAGATGTCCAGAACCTACAGCCACAATCGCCCCCGCAGACCTGCCTGTCTCCCCACCACGAGGCAGATGGGATGGGGCACTGGGGCTGGATTCAAGCTGCCAAGAGGCAATATATCGATGCCAGGAGGAGACTTTGAGGAAATCTGGGCTCTAAGCCACTGCTGGAGCAGTGTGCCAGGGTCGCAGTGTGATGTGCGGAGTGCCTGCATTAGGAGAGGCGATGGCTGAGTGCGGTACCTCACCAGTGCACTATATACATGGGGAGCCTCCGTATAATATCGAGCAAATCTGGAGAAATCTTTGCTGAAGGCCTTTGGGAAAGCCAAAAGTTAGGGAGACAGGGTGACTTTTAGGAAGGGAGACTTCCTGAGAGTTTGCAGACAGACAAACCACGTACAGGTGAGGAAACACACAGGTTCTGGGAGAACGCCTGGGGAATAAATCCTATATATCGCCCTGCTGTGCTGTGGCACCATCCTCTTAAGCCCATAGCTGGAGACAAGTAACAAGCAATAGGACAAGAGGAAACAGCTTTGAGTTGCACCAGGGGAGGTTTGGATTGGATATCAGGAAAAATTTCTTCACTGAAAGAGTTGTCAAGCACTGGGACAGACTGCCCAGGGAAGTGGTGGAGTCACTATCCCTGGAGGGATTTAAAAGACGGGTAGATGTGGTGCTTCAGGGTGTGGTTTAGTGTGGACTTGTCAGTGTTGGGTTAATGCTGGGACTCGATGGTCTTAAAGGTCTTTTTCAACCTAAATTATTCTGTGATTCTATGATTCTGTGGGCTATGAGGACCATGGGTTGAACAGCGCGGCTGTTTCTCTGATCCTATCACTCCCTTAGGTGGTGCTTGGCAGTAGAGATCTTCCAAACGGGGCTCCTAGAAGAGAAGCTCTGGAAAATTCAGAAAAAAGCAGAAAGCTTAATCCACACGTCATCAGACAATGCAGAGGCAATGCAATCCCACTGTGCCATTCCCTGGGGGAAGAGGTATGTGTTGGAGACCTTTTTGATCTAATAAAAACAGTGCATAATGATATGCGATGGCTAGAAGCTCAAGTCTGAAAAATTCAAGCTGGAAATAAAATGCACATTTTTAACAGAAGGTAATGAATCACTGTAACAGATTGCCAGGGGATGGGATAAACTCTCCATCATGCAAAGTCTCGCCGTCGTGTCTGGCTCTTGGAGGGTGACATTCTTCAATCGCAGCACTGCGCTGTGCTGAACTGCTGGCCATTGTTGGCCCATGCTCGTCAGATCAAAACTGCTGCACAGCATGGTGCATCTGCCTTCAAATCTAGGATATGCATTGCATTTTCCAGTGGAAAATGGTCTACATCTGAGGGAGAGAGCTACAAAGCCACTTTTTTTTTTTTTTGTGTACTCTATTTGCATGGCTGTTTCCCTAATGCTTTTTCCTGGCTCCCCACAACACAGAGCAGATACCAGCATATTGCCCCACACTTTGAAACCTACAGATTTGAAAAGAAGGGGCTGTGGATATCTGGCTTTGGTCCCATTCACCACTGAGAAACATTTCTATTTGCTCAGTGACCCAAGATGCAAAATCATCACATCTTAATATAGCAGAACATGGGCCCAGGGAATATACTTCCAACATTGTCATTTAATTTATTCACAACAATTAGTAAATGAGAATCTGACGAGCCCCGTCACTGTTACAGTCCATGGATGTTTCTCCATGCCTGCATCTGGATGTCTGACGGTTTGTTTACATGATCACCGTGATGAAAAACTCAATTTTTTTTGGCTTAGCATCAAGAGCAGCCTCTATTTTAGCAGCCTGCAGTGGCAGCTCTCAGTGCATTTTAATAAGCCGTTAACAATCCATGCGTGTTTTGTTGTTGTCAGCAGAAGTGTGCAAAAAGACCGGGTGACATATACTTATTGAAGGATACAAAAAAAGGGATTAATAGTCTTGTTTTCCGTGTGTCCTGTGTGGCTGAGCTGCCTACCAAGGTGGTTCACCCCCTTTTGCCTTGGCAGAGCTAGGTGCCAGAGCCTGGACCCTTCCCCAACCTGGTGGGGTGGCAGGAGCCACGCTGTCACCTCTCAGCTTGCCATGCTGTCACCCCTCAGCTTGCCCTCCTTGTGGGGACTCCCCATGAGGCTCATTAAAAAGGAAAGGGGTTGTGATCATTGTCCAGTTCTGCTCCATCCTTCTGGTGGGTTCCTCTCTCGTGTTGTCCACAAGCAACTGGTGCTGAGTCCCCTGCTTTGTACCTCAAGCATCTGAGCCATCAGATTGGTGTCACTGGGGCTCTGCTGGAAACTGGGTTGGGTTTCCAGCTGCTCTGGGGCTCCACAGGGCTTTGCTGCCGCCTTGGGAAGCAGCTTTGCTCCAAACACACCAATGCGGAGGGTGTGCAGCCACAGGGAGCCACGTGCCATCGTGGCTGTGCACCCCATAGCTACCCTCTAGAAGAAATAGAGTGGGTTCACACAGCATGGGTGACAAACAGGCACGTGTGCAGGGACAGACAACGCAGCAGACACCCAGCAGCACTGCTGGGGTGTTCAGGTGACAGCCTACACGTGCTTAGGGGAGTCTGTCCAGTGAGGAAAGCTCCTCCAGATGTTCCCCCAGCCCTAGGCTGGGACCAGGTTTGTGCAGGTACCAAATGAGGGAGAGACCCTGAGGAAGCTGGAGGCGTCATGCACAACATCCCTGTCCTCAGGATGGAGATGGAGTGCCCCTTCCCCAGGAGACGCCCACAGCCCTGTACCCCAGCCTCATCCCCTGTGTGGGTGTCTCTTCCCGTGAACAAACACAAAGATGCTGGGAGGGCACATGTGAAGCCCCCACAGCCTGCAGAGCCCGGGACACCCAGCAGCCCCCAGCTCTGGGGGGTGAACTGGAGCTCAGTGCCAACAAAAGGCATGTTGGCAACCCCCAGCTCCCTCCTGATTCCTTCCCAGCTCGGTGCTGTGTGACACTGTCATCAGGAGGCACAGCCGGCTGGTTTTGGTGACCTCCCTGGGGGGACACTAATGGCAACTGGCAGCAAACCTGTCGCCTCAATCACTGGCAAGGCGAGTGTAGGTGGTGGAAAGATCCGCTCTCAGGAGTTTGGGTTGTTCATCACATCTGATGGGCTCCAGAGGAGGCCACGGAGATGGTCTGAGGGCTGGAGCAGCTCCCGTGCGAGGACAGGCTGAGAGAGTTGGGGCTGTGCAGCCTGGAGAAGAGAAGGCTCTGGGGAGACCTTCCAGCACCTCCCAGTGCTGAAAAGGGGTCTATAAGAAAGATGGGGACAGACGTTTTAGTAGGGCCTGTTGCAATAGGACAAGGGGTGACAGTTTTAAACTAAAAGAGGGTAGATTCAGACCAGATAAAAGGAAGAAATGTTTTACAATGAGGGTGGTGAAACACTGGCACAGGTTGCCCAGAGAGGTGGTAGATGCCACATCCCTGGAAATATTCTAGGTTGGGTTGGAGGAGGCTCTGAGCAGCCTGATCCAGTTGAAGATGTCCCTGCTCAAGGCAAGAGGCTGGGACTACATGGATGACCTTGGAGTGTCCCTTCCAACCCCAACCATTCTCTGATGATTCTATATGCAGGGATGGCAGAATTTGTCTAATGGCCAGATCAGACAGTGATGGACCTGGAGGCTGGATTTCAAACAAAAAGGCATGAAAAGACCCTGGGATTTTATTTTAACATCCTACAAGAGAAGATTTTTACAGTGTAAATACTGCACCAGAGCCAGGAGACCGTAACCAGCACAAGGGGAAATGGCACATCCTCAGTTTGCCCCAAGTTGAAGAGCTCCTAAAACAAAAAATAAAAACAAAAAAACCCCCAAAAACTTATACAACTAATTTATTAACTTGAGCAAAGTGATACCTTTACCTCACTCCTTGTGCCCACTTCAGTGAGTGCAAAGCAATATCCCAGCAAGAAAAGCACCCACCGGACGCAGGTAGCATGCAGGGACTACGTCTGTACTTAGAGAGGGTGATGAGGGGTGTGCGACATCAACCCACAGGCAATCTGCGGGTAAGAGCCCAGCAGGAGGAAAAGTAGGAGGCTAGGAAGGAGCAGCTGAAAAGGGATTTGCATGCTCTTCTATTTTAGCAGTGCTTTAGTCAGAGCAACACATATTCCCTGGTTATTTTTATCTGTTGCAGTTTGGGAGCGCATCTTTGCATATCCAGCTGGCTTACGCAACGGAGGCTGTACAGATCTCGACTAACCAACACGCTGATGTCCCCAGCGCCCAGCAGCCCCTCCGTGTCCCCTGGCTGCCCCATGCTCTGTGGTCCCCCATGTCCCCACACCATGAGGGGGACGTGGGGAGCTTGGCAAGAGTTCATGGGGGAACCAGGAGCATTGCACGTCCCACCTTCTGGTGCAGGAAACCTTTGGAAGTTAAATGATTTCCCTCTGTGATGACCATTTTGGAGGGAAGCTTGGCAGAAGCCATCCTCCGTATCGATGGAGAAGGGGTCATCGCTCCCCAAGAGCCTCCCTTCACCTATAAAATTCTCAGGCACATTGACCAGGCTCTGAGGTGCCACCCATGTCTCCTGCCTGGCTCTAGATTAAGACCAGCACCAGTGGGGTCTCTGCAATATTTCTTTGCCTACAGATTTAATCTCCCTAAAGCTGCTTGAAATTTTCCCATGGAAAGTAATTTCTTCTATAAATATAACGACTCAGTGATGCTTGGGACAATTTTTCTTACTTCTAGAGTCATCCTCTTTCTAAAAGGCAAATGTCTTATTTATTCCTTACTTGGATAAAGATTTTTCTTTTGCATATATTATTTCCTGCTACTGCTCTGTGAGTCAGGGCACCTTGTACAGACACTGTAAAGTTGTGTCATGCTACAGCTGGTTATTTATGTAAGGGTGGGTAATTACAGCCATTAATTGGGAATTAATGAATTGTATGCAGTCCTCGAGCAGCTTTCTTGCAGCACAAAGGCAGAAGCACAGCTGCAATGAGCACCAGGAGAGAAGGTCCTCACCGGGGCTCCTCAGGGCTAAAGAACCACTCTAAAAATTGATTTTTAAGGGCCTATTTTGAAAGCCAGCGTAAGGGTGCTTGGAACCATTTGATGCAGAGCTTGGCTTCCTACGGAGCCTCGCCAGACCCTGGGAAATATTTTCAAAATACAGACTAAATGAGAGCAACTTGAAAAGCCTCCCCAGCCCTTTTGAGACTGTAAATCCTTCTACACGAAGTACCAGGTAGGGGAGACATGGAGCATCCTGCAGCAAATGGCTCAGCCTGGCCGCCCGCTGCAGGCTCCAGTGCCCCAACGGCACCTTGTCCCCACCAAAGGGCTGCCATGAGTGCCTGGGCTGCAGTGTGAGGGGCTGCTGGTGTCCCCCAGGCAAGCTGGACCGTGCGATGGGCAGCGTTTGCACCGCAGAGATGCAGCATTCACTGATCCAGCTCTGAGACCACTCTTTAGGGATCTGTTGAGCCTTAGGGCTTTTTGGATGTATCTGCAGCAGCTCCTCTCTCTCCTGCCACGGGATGTAACAAACCTTTTCCATTTTTGCTCTATTACGACTGTTTAGATAAGCAGTGAGGCTCCCCTTAGCTTACATTAATTTTTTCCACAGCCAGGCAGTATTTGCAGCCTGGGGACATCTGCCATAAATTATTCATTCCTTCCCCTCCTCTCTCTGCTGATATTTTCCTCCTGGCCAAAATAATATGCATTTTTCCTGTTAATGTTCCTCACGCTTCTGCCTTTGGCATATTTCATGCCCCAGGAGGGGGCTGGCAAGGGCAGAGGTGGGTCCCCCCTCGCAGGAATGTGAGACCCAGGCCGTGACATGGGGATATCCCTGCCACCCGCTTCCTCTCCCTGGAGGTGACACAGCCAGCGTTGCAAGGGTTGCACAGCCAGCCTGGCATTGCCTGGGGGACAGCGTGGTTGGGCTGGATGTTCCCAGGCTTTTCCATCAGTACCACTTGGAGATCTTTAAATCCCCTGGGATCAGCTTTGGAAACCGCAGCCAAGACCCCCCAGCACGCCAATCACCCCGTGTCGGGGCGAAGGTTCAGCGAAGCAGCTGCTGAACAGCCATAAATAGCGAGCTCGGGGAGCCTGTTTCCAACGGCAAAATGCAGAGCTGCAGAAATGGCTTTGCTCTGCTCGGATGGTGCTAAATCTTCCTGAGCTCAATAGCAGAGAAGACAATGAAGATCTGAGCCGCTCGGATCCTATTCTCTGCCTGCCTTCGCCTCGGTAATTTTGGCTGCCCACCTCCTGCTCCTCCTCCAGCAAACCTCCACTCCCGGGCACAGATGTAGATGCAGCATCTCCCAAAGAGGATAATGTGAGAAAAGAAGCAGAGAAGACACTTCTCCTGCATTTGGCTGAGCATCCCTCCTGAGCCTCATCCTGCACAGCGGGCTGCTCTGATGGAAGCCGCTTGCGCTGAGCCTTGCAGCAGGACAGGACGTCGCACACCCTCCTGTGCAACCCACCGCCCCGTGGGCCGTTCTGCTCCATCCCATTCCTTCTCTGGTGCTCACCACAACCCACCCGAGCCCACAGCCTCTGTGGGGTCTTCAAGAAAACACTTCCACTCAGATCCAAGTCCCTGAACCACCAGAGCTTGGAGAAGGGTCACTCTGTGCTCAACCCTGTTGACTGCTGCTGGAGAGGCTCCCAGCCCAAGGTCCAGCACATATGGCCAGTCTTATGTTCTTAAACATGCACACCTTTCATTCCAGAGCATCCTTTCATGAAAGCCGTTCCCTTGTGCAGTCTCGTTTTTGATGTCCGTTGCAGAAAGGATCAATTCATCTCCAGAATTCTCAGTGAAGTCGTAGCCTGCAATTTCCTTTCAGATGCGTTAAGTTCCTGCATAATTTTCAATTCACTCTTCTTTTGTGGGTGATGAATAGAGAAGGGTGTTCTCCATCAAAGGAGGTTTATTAAAATGCAAATAAACTTCAGACTGAAGGTCCATTGGAGCACCGAAAATAATCTACATCAACAGAGATTATTAAATTTGGTCCCCAGAAGAAATGAGGAGCAGAATTTTTTTTCCGAGGGGAGCCAACATCATCCCCATCACAAATGCTGCCCACCTCCTCCCAATGAGAGACCTCTATCGGTGGCTTACAGCATCGCCCCAAACTCCGTCCAGGCAGAGCTGACATTTCCCACGTCCAGTCTCTCATCTGTCTCTTTGGAAAAGTTCAGCCAGACCAGACTAGCCACTTCTGCAGAAGAGCTAAAAGCTAAAATGTTAACTAAAATACCAGGTTAATGAGAATTCAGCAGTAAAAAAATGTCAGTGAAAGTAAAATATTTCACAACAACCTTTTCTTGAATGTCCTGGGAGATTTAGGAGCCCTCACCCCTGCCTGCGGGCTCTGTGAGGAGACCTCGAGCCTGGGCTGGGCTTCTCTTCATGCCCGACCACATCTGAGATACTGCTGGCCTGACAGGCTGAGCAGGGAGCCCTGAAACCCAGCGGGGAGACTCGGGAATACCCCAGACTTCACACAGTGTTCGGCTACAAAACATTTCCAAGGGCTGCAGGTGGACAAGTCCGTGGAAGAGGATTCTCTGGAGACTTTCTAAATTTGTAGCAATGGCACCTGCTTGTGCTCAGCATGGAAGGTCTCCTGGAAGAGATGGTGTCCCTGCACACCTCGAGTCTACCTGGGGCTCCCTGCAGAGAATCACAGAATCACAGAGTGGTTTGGGTTGGAAGGGACCTTAAAGCCCATCCAGTGCCACCCCCTGCCATGGGCAGGGACACCTCCCACCAGCCCA
>NW_010100063.1:7781-12662 GCF_000699245.1 Pterocles gutturalis | reverse complement strand
GGTTGCCCAAAGCCTCATCCAGCCTGGCCTGGAACCCCTCCAGGGAGGGGGCATCCACAGCTTCTCTGGGCAACCTGGGCCACTGCCTCACCCCCCGCACAGGAGAACATTTCTTCCTCACATCCCATCTCAATCTCCCCTCTTTCAGTTTCAAACCGTTCCCCTTGTCCTGTCCCTGCACCCCCTGATCCAGAGCCCCCCCATCTCTCCTGTAGCCCCCTTTCAGCACTGGAAGGTGCTGGAAGGTCTCCCCGGAGCCTTCTCTTCTCCAGGCTGCACACCCCCAACTCTCTCAGCCTGTCCTCACATGCCAGGTCCCATGGAGCCTGGAGCTGCTCCTTGGCAGGATGCTCTTGCTGGAGTGGGGACTTTCCCCTCTGTCCCCTGCTCTCAGCAGTCCTCTGCTGAAGACAGCACTCACCACCCACAGTCCTGGGGATTCAAATACTGAAGGAGCTCGTGGATGCTCCAGATTGAGGATTGCAGGAGGGGAAGGGTGGGCACATCTCCTCCCCATCCATGGCTGAGGCTGCCTGGTAGTTCTGGAACCCAACAGGCTGAGCAGGGAGTTGGAATAGCCACGGATTGCCTTCTGGGGGAGCTGGAAGGAGAAACCCTATTGACCAGCTCTACTTTTGAACCCCAAATGGAGGGCTGAAAGTGGAATCACCGCACACAACCCCAGCTCCTGCCGTCCCTCAAAGCCTTTGGTCCTGGAGGAGCTGTGGGCACAGGGAGGAGGGAGGAAGGATCACATCCCAGGAGGGTGAGCTCTCCTCCTTGCTGGGGATCCAGCAGTGTCCCTGTCCGCAGGGGACATCCCCAGCTCTGCTGGTCCCCAGGGATGCGTGTTGATTGATGTTTCTGTGGCCACCTGCCGTCAGGGAGGCCAAAGCTGTGACCAGAATCTATACAGGTTGCCATGGCAGCAGGAACAAAAAAAGTTTTCTAAAAAGGGAAAAAAGCAATAGGTATGGGAGAAGGAATCTCCAAAAAAATAAAAATCCAGCAGCATCTCGGTGCTGACACAGACTAGGTGGAAGCTCCTGGATCCCACGGATAACACTGGGTCACCCTGGGTACCCAAAATCTGAGCAACCCTGGCTGTGTGCTGCCTTGCCGTGTGGTCTGGTGACAGCAGCAGCACCCAGTGCCATCAGGTCACCAATCAGCATCCCGGGCACGCAGAGGAGGAGGAGGAAGCCAGAGCAGCGTTACCAGTACATCACTAACGGGGAAGCCCTTTAGAGCCTTACAGCACACCGGGATCACGCAGAGGTGCTGCCGCAGCCCATAAATTCAGATAAATTCCCCTTCTCACATATGAAAATGCTTCAGTGTTTCCTTGTCCTGTCCTCGTGCCGGACCCTGGGGACCAGGCAGCTGGCACTTGCCACTGGCTCTGGGATGGCCAGTGGTTGCAAGAGCCCATCAAAGCAGATTTGTTCCTCACCTGGGCTTTTCCAAGGTCCAGAAGGACTAGACTGACTCATTTTAATTATCCCTTTTGTAGGTTGATTTTTTCCAGCCCTGTTCCCCACACTCTTCTGCTCCCGACTCCTCTGCACTAAGGCACAAACACGAGTCCCCAAACCATTCATTTCGCTGGCATTTTCGCAGCCCTTTCAAATTGTACGCTTGTAGCAAGTGGGTGGCTGAAGTCTCTGTACAAATGATGCCCTTTTTGCTTTCCTGGAAAGAGCCTTCGATGTTTCTCTGCTAAAAATCAAAGCCAAAAGCAGGGGGGAAGCATGAGTTATGGGCAAGAGCCTTCAGAGCTAAGAAGAGCATCCAGCAGGTCCTGGTCATTGACAATTCAGCCGTGCTGGGAAGAGGGCCATGGCTGGTCGGTGCTCTCCTTGCAGCCAGGAGACAGTCCTACCCGGCTGCTGTTGAACCTGGGGGTAGTAACGTCTCCCCGGAGTCTTCTCTTCTCCAGGCTGAACAAACCCAACTCTCTCAGCCTGTCCTCAGATGGGAGGTGCTCCAGCCTCGCACCATCTCCGTGGCCTCCTCTGGCCCCGCTGTAACAGCTCCATGTCTTTTTTATGTTGAGGGCCCCAGAGCCCCCCAAAAGATCCCATCTCCAAACATCCAGTCCATGATGTCTCTGTACCTGTCCAGACAGCCCAAAAGAGGTTTTTGCTTTTGCTCAGGGAGGGGTTGGTCCCTTCCTTGCGGGAGTAGCAGGTGACATCCCCTTGCCAGCTCTTGGCTGCAATCACCAGACCCTGAGGTCTGTCTGCCCAAAGCCATGCCCCAGGCAAGGTGTTCACACATCTCTTCTTCTGTAAAATCCTGCTGCACTGCCAGGACAGCAAGGACCCTCCAGGAGAGAAGTGTCAGCCCATCACAGAGAAGGTGTGGTGAGGACAGGTCACCTTCCAGTGAGATGGTTTATCAAAAAACAAGTCCCACGAGATATTTTCTTTCCCCATCCTCTCCTGCACAGATCAACTGTTCGTCTACGCCCGCATCTGCTCTCACCGTGGCTGAACCAGATGGGATGCACATCCTCTGCCAGCCATGAGGCTGGGCTGGATGCCTGGCTGTTGGATTCCCTAAATGCCCAGGGAATCTGTGGTTGGAAGGATTTATGGCTTTTTTGAAGTTAAGCTTGGTAGCAGAACAGCAGGAGGTAGGGATGGTGTGCAAGAGCAACAACACTGAACACCCTCGGACACCCACTGGGCTTCTGGATGTTGCCCTACATCCGAGCCCAGCTGCCACCTGGGCAGAGATGCTGGTTTCTCTCTCTGTCTTCCCACTCTGTTGTCCTTTTATTGAGATGAAAAATGTGACTTTGCCAACCAGAGGCTCCTCTTCGTGAGGAGTGGGCTGTCAGGGCTGGGAACATGCCTGGTTTGCTTCCCTCACATCTCAGCGCTTCCACCACCTCCTCGATTCATCTGAGTGTGTCACTGCATGGCAACAGGCTCGTGGGAACACCCACGCCGTGTTATCTGTGGCGGGAGGAGAGGGGGACTTCCTGAGGAGCTGGGAGCAGCAATTCCTCTGTGAAGGGTGAGCGTGGGATCAATGCCATCGATCCCACCTGGGGCTGGAGCTCCACCACTGCCATCGCCACCACCCACCCAAAGGGGCAGCCGTGGGAGGAGCAAAGGGTCTGCCTGCTGCTGTCCTGCCCACAGCCTGAAATTTCAGACCCGTTGGCTTGGTGAGCAGGCCCATACGGCTGTGGAAAAGGCAACGGCTATGAGACAAACAGGTCTCCCAAGCCTACCCCAGTGTGGAGTGCCTACGACGGCCTTCTGTTCCTCTTCAGAAAATATAATTTTCTCATTATTGCCAGATTATTTTTTTATCCTCTCTTTTTAACAATAAGCCAAGGCTTTCAGGTTAGAACAGCTCTTTGATCAAGTCTGTCGTGGATATTTTGCTGTCTTCTCTCCCATGGGGGCTGCGGGGAGCACGGGGTCCTCTGCCAGCCCCCGTGGCCTCGCAGTGATGGCAGAGAGAGCTGCAAAACTGCAATCCCAGAAGAGAGATAAGAGCCCGAGTGTCTGAGAGACCGAGACGACCCTGAGAGAGGGGCGACCCGGAGGGAGCCAACCCGCAGCAAGAGAGAGCCCTTCCGGCCAGAGCCTCCCCTCTCTCCTGGGCATGCCGGGCATGGGATGGAATAGCCCATGGGCCAGTTTGGGTCTCAGTCCTCAACCTGAGGTGGAATCCTGGGCTAGGGATGGGGCTGTGCTCCCTCCCAGCTCCTCCTGCCCCTGCAGACACGGGCACAGCAGAGAAGCTGGAAAGTCCTTGACTGACCTGGCAGCAGCTCCACCCATCAGTGTGTGATCAGCTTCTCCTCAGCACAAACCCAACACAGCCTCACCCCAGCTGCTGGGGAGAGAGTTCCCTTCTGTCCCAGCTGACACCAGGACACCGAGGCTCCCCCAAAGACAGCCGGTCTTCCTGAACAAGCTCTCCTGACACTGTGTTTGCATGGGAGGCACGCGGGGGTCAGACACAGCACCAGGACAGCAGCGATGCCAGGGTAGGTAGTGTCACACCACCACGAGGTGGGATGTTTGATCCCATCATCGCCTCTGCTAGGCTCTGGCCACCACTGTGGCTTCAGGTCAGATTTCCAAACGTCCAGGTTTTGCCAAGCCCTGGGTATTGATTTATTGAGAGAGGATGGACAATGGCACCAATGTCACGAGTGCAATGTCTCTCTCCGCAAGTAACACATCACAGCAGATGTTAAACAGCGACACTAAGCATCTACTTCTCATGTTAACAACATAAATATCAAAGAATACAGGGAAGCAGACCGACTACCAAAGTTATGCAAAATGTCAAACCTGGAGACAATTTTCCCATGTAATTACTGTAATGTTCAACATTGTTACATAGTGATTACGGATTTCAGGTCAGACACTTCGTACGTCACAGAAGCATGGTGTGTTTTGACATTTATGGGAATACTTTTTATTTTTAGTTAGTTTGGTTACCATGGCAGTGAGAAGAAATCTGCACTAGACTCAGCTATACATTAAATTTTGGCCTCCCACTTGATACATCCAAAAACTTTGTGACTGATTTCCCCAAAATTGTCAGCCATAAGCCACAATGGGTGGAATTCCTGAAGCCCCTCTCGAATGCATGCACTTGTTAGCGTATCAAGTTTTATTTATTTAGCTATCTCAGTGAAGCAGACCATACTGCAGAGGTTCGTAGAGGTTGAGCGGGTTGAGAACATGATGAATGGGCCACGGAGATGGGCCGAGGCTGGAGCAGCTCCCGTGCGAGGACAGGCTGAGAGAGTTGGGGGTGTGCAGCCTGGAGAAGAGAAGGCTCCGGGGAGACCTTCCAGCACCTCCCAGTGCTGAAAGGGGGCTACAGGAGAGATGGGGGGGCTCT
>NW_010100063.1:319-7771 GCF_000699245.1 Pterocles gutturalis | reverse complement strand
AGGGGGAACGGTTTGAAGCTGAAAGAGGGGAGATGGAGATGAGATGTGAGGAAGAAATGTTTTCCTGTGCGGGGGGTGAGGCAGTGGCCCAGGTTGCCCAGAGAAGCTGTGGATGCCCCATCCCTGGAGGGGTTCAAGGCCAGGCTGGAGGAGGCTTTGGGCAACCTGGGCTGGTGGGCGGTGTCCCTGCCCATGGCAGGGGGTGGCACTCGATGATCTCTAAGGTCTCTTCCAACCCAAACCGTTCCGTGATTCTATGATTCTATGAATGAGCTGCGTTCTGCTCAAAGCAAACAAGAATTGTCTGAAAACAGGAATATCCTGCCAATACCTCAGGTCCCATTCCCTGGGAGCCGCTGGAGTTCCCCAGCAGGGATGTGACCTTGCTGCACCACCACAGGGTGTTTTTTACAGCTCTCCTAATGGGGAATCAAGACGCAAAATGCCTTCACTGCCCTCCTGACCCTCTCAGCCATTAGCACACTGAGAAATGACAGAGGGGCGGCTGTGATGAATAACTGCCGATCGGCACGGTGTTGCTCCCACGCTGCGTTTGATGAACTGCCTCCGGGCGCTGCAGCCTCCCTGCTCTGTGGTGGCGGGAGGGGATGCAGAAAGAGGGGGTGCAAAACCCCATCAGCCACCGCAGAGGGACGGGGTTGGGCTGGCTCTGCCATCCGTGTCCTCAGAGATGGGAGTTTCAGGTTGGGGTGTTTCTGAGGATAATCTCTCTGGGTGAGAAGCAAGGATGAAATTTAATGGGAAGCTGGTCCGGCATGTGTGTGCATGCTGGAGCTCTACTGGGAGAAAAAACGATCCCATCAGCCTGACAGTTATTTTCCAACGAAACGCGGTAATTCATTGCAGCCATCCCAGAATTTATCACCACCTGACTGCTCAGGAAATCCAGGGTTGCCCTGAGCCTCCTCGGCCTCGGCCTCGGCCAGTGCAGACCGATGCGCCCCAGCTTCAGGTCACACATGGTCCCTATGAGAAACCCAGGGAAGCCACCGGGTTATGGTCATTTTGCCAAGACCTGTGTGCTCTTCCCCTGCTCCTCTCCTTGCAGCTCCTGCCACGGGCTCCTCCTTCCCTTGGCATCTCTCTTGCAATACCCTTAAACCCCCTCCAATCCCCACTGGCTTATCCATGGTGACATCCAAGTGTACCCAAGTGCCTGGCTGTGTCCTGGGTTGCAACGAAGGACACAAAGAGACTGGAGGCGAGGTTGTATTTGTGGAACACCCCCAAAACCAGCCTCCTGGGGACAAATGTCCTCCCTACAATTTCTCCTCCCTTTTTCCAGCCGCGGTTCGCCTGCTGTGCTGGTGTTGCATGGGGTGAGCTGAACACTGTGCCAAGCCTCTGAGGGCTGTACCGGCACCTCCATCACTCTGATTGCTGCTGGAAAACCAAACAGATTGCTTCAGCACGGCCAAAACTACATGGATGGGCAGGAACCCCCTGCTAGGGCTCTGCACGTGTGAACGTTCCCCATGGCAGGAGCCTGTTGTGGTTAAAGAAGCCTTAGATCAAATTCAGAAAGCAATACATTTCAGTGGGAGAGAGTTTCCTCTTCACACGGGGAATATCGCATCTTCTGAACCACTAAATGTTCCCCAGCCGAGCCTTTGGGCAGCGAGAGAAAGGAGGAGGAAGACAAGCCCAGGCTGTGGGAGGAAGGACAGATTTCACTGGTGGGATGAGTTGGATGTTGCTGTTCTCCAAAATGAGTCACAGGTTGGAGAAGTGGGGCATTAATCTCAGGGGAGATGAGTAAGTGAGCAGCGTGTGAAGGCGATGGTCAAAGGAACAGCACAATTTGTAGTTGCAGCTCAGCTCTTCCCGGGGATTAGCAATGGGTTCTGCTCTCTCTTGATTAAAATCAGAAATTTTCCACTAGCTCCTCAGAGTAAAAAAAGAAAACAACTTAACAATAAATGATGTCACCTTTGAAAGTAATCAGCAAATTTAGATTTACAGATTTTTCCATACATCTCGCTCTGAGGCATCATTTCAGCATTCGGCTTCTCTCTCGCAGTCCTGCAGCAGCCGTCAGATGTCCCCAGGCCCTGGTGTGTCACCAGGCTGGCAGTTACCTGATGGAGCAATTTTGCCACCTCATTTTCACAAGTGACTTTCAGAACATGTTTTCAGGAGGTGACAGAGAGGCAGTGCCACCCCGGGGCTCCACCACCCACCATTGCCCATGGCCACTGCTGGCATCGCTGGTGAAAAGTCCTCGGAGAGGAGGAACCGTTCTTCAAAATTCAGGTTTTTATCCTTACACCGTGCTACCGCGTAAGTGATGGCTTTAATAAGGGAAGTGTGAGCTCAGCGATTGTAATTGAAGCCTGTTAAAGGAAAAGCATTAAATATTTAAAACAGTTACACTGCTAATGTTCTCATTAGTGTTTCCCAGGACCCAGCCTCCCTGCCGAAGGGAAGGGACGTGGCTGCGCCCCGCAGCCTCGGCCACCTCCACGGGTTCTTCAGGGGGGTTTAAGCAGTTACGAGCTGGGGGGTTTATTTAACACCTGCCTGCGTGGGTGGCAGTGAGTAACCTTCTCGGTGTGTTGGGTACAGAAGTCTGAGAGGTTGCTCATCAGCCAAAGAAGAAATGTTTTCCTGTGCGAGGGGTGAGGCAGTGGCCCAGGTTGCCCAGAGAAGCTGTGGATGCCCCATCCCTGGAGGGGTTCAAGGCCAGGCTGGATGAGGCTTTGAGCAACCTCCTCTAGCTTCCAAAATCCATCCAGCCCCAGGAAACCTCACCCCTATCCCAGGAAGCTGCTGTTCGCTGTGAAGCAACAGAGCTGGAGACAGCCGCCAGACCGCAGCGGGCTCTGAACGATGGAAAGGAACCTGTCCCAGGCAAGGGGAGATGGGTTCTGAGAACTGGGCATCAAAATGTTCAAAAACTTGAAGGTTTGGCTAAAGGCACCAAGTATTTCTTGGATCATGTTCAGGCAAGTTGGTGACAGTGAGATAAAATGGGCAAAGATGCCACCTGGCTTCAATGAAAGTCGATCGTCCACAATAATTTGGCACTTTTCTATGAAAAGAGGAGACCTCAGAAACAAACGGGAGGTGGGTTCAACTTTCTGAGCTTCTCCAGTGGACCTGAAATGGTTCTTGGAGCAAACGATATAACTGAGAAGAAGCTCTGAGAAGTGTTCTGGGGGGCAGTTACTGATGGAGCCCTGGGATGCCGTCAGACATCTCACTTAGCATTTCTGCTGCTGATCTCATCAAAGATGAGGGTGACCTCGGCAAACATGCTAACGATGCCAAGCCAGGAGGTGTCACGGGACTGTGTGATCAGGACAGAGAAGCAGCAGGATACGCTGAAAACTCAGAATGACCTGAGGGGGTGGAATGACAACAGGGATATGGATTTCAAGGTCATGCCTGCACACAGGGATTAATAAACAAGGATTTTTGCCGAGAGCTCATCCGTTCAAAGTGATGGAGGAGAAGGAGGATCAGGGTGTATTCATTGATCATGGGATAAATTATGAGCTGCCAATGTCTTAAAATCATAAAAAGGCAACTCTAATCCCAGGCTGCAGCCACCGAGATGTTTCCTGTAGCTGCAGGGGAACACAAGGGTTATTGTACAAAGGGCTGGACGCATGTAGCTGATGAGGAACCACGCGCGGTACCTCCGGGCACGAGGGGAGAAGGCATTTCCAAAGCCCAGAGCAGGCATCCCGCGTGGTAGTGGAGGATCTGCTGCTTGCATCGGACACCTGAGGCCTCTCCAGCAGGATGGGGGCACCCCAGCCATGTGTCCCCCCCCTCTGAGCCTTTGTCCACTCTCTTATTTATCTCTCCAAGATGTTACAGGAGAGTGATGAATAAAGGAGACTGTGGAGCTTTTTGTCTTGGCTCATTCCTCTCTTTTATTTGTTAGCTCTAGCCCAGCTCAGGGCCTCATAAATCAACCCAAACTCACCCTCCTGGCTACCCACAGGCACCCATCGTCTGTCCAGTCCACCTCTCCCCTCAAAATCCCACCCCAGACTCGAGGACCTTATGCCGTACAGAGGAGCAAAGGTGGGAGCCAGACAATCCATCACCTTCCACCGTCAGGGAGATCTGGGCGGGCTCCCTCTCTGCCCCGCTGGATGGAGATCGATCGGCAGCGCAGGGATGATGCTGGCAGATTAATTAGCGACAGACAGCCTTCAGCTCTGTGCCCCACTGCTCCTCGCTCCGGTCTGAGACGTGAATGCTATTGATTTCCCGAGTTCCGCCTTCCTGCTGTCCTGTAATCCTTCCACTCCAGGGGATCTCAGCAGAAAAATTTGTTGCAGATGTGTGTTTGCACGTATGCGTGCATAAATATAAAGCAGTGGAGGTTTAAGAAAGCACGATTGCCCAAAGCAAGCGATGTTTAGCTCATTTGTCATCAAGGTAATATTAACAAGAAGGAAATACTTAGTTGTTAGAATGGAAGAACCAGCCCCTGCCTCCCAAGCAGGATCCCCAGCCCTGGGATGGGATGTTTTGCCCTGGTTTGTGATGAAGATTTTCCCTTCTCCGGGATAACTCCAGAACGGGACTCTTGACTCTTTCTTCCAGCTCCTAGCTCTGGGTAAGTCCTGGTTGTTACCCCAGCCCTCACCTCTGTCCATGCCAGGGGGGAACTGGGGAGACTGGGGGCTCTCACGCTCTCCATCCCTCTTCCTCTCTCTCGTCGTGGTCCCTTGTGGCATCTGCCCACCTTCTCTTTCCTCATATTCTTATTTCTCAAGGAACAACTCAGCGACGAGATGAACACCATGAGCTCCATCTTGCTCCTGTCGATATCTCCAAGCTTGATCCTGATTTCTGATCTGTGTTTCCAGCAGACAAAGCCAACACACCTGCAGGCTGGCAGGGTGCTGAGGGGAATGGCCAGGAGCAGGCAACTGAGGAGGTGACAGTCCCTCTTGTTATCACGAATCACCGAGGGGACACAACAGCGCTTACACAGCGTCCCAAGGGCTTTAATTTATCGCAGCAACAGAAATGGAGACACACCGTTCCCACAGTGGGAGCCGGGGCCGCTTCTAAAGCTGAGGCTCCTGGCAAGAGGCACAGGAGGAAAACCAGAGCCAGCTTAGAACAAGGTGACTTCTCGATCCTTTAACTTGTAATCGCTGATCACAGCAACACGAGACAAATGAATGTTGAAGCCGGGTCAGGTAATTATCGCAGGTTCATAGCTGCACGCTGCGCCGTTCTCGGGGCAGGAACAAGCCTGACAATTGTAAATAATACGCAGCCAGAGCACGGGGACGCTGGCCTCTTGTGGAGATGAAAGGGGAGGTGTAAGCTGCTGCACCAAGAAGAAAATAGCTAAATGTTTATGGCCAAGGGTTGCCTCCAAATGCACTGGCTGCGTTCCTCTTTGTAGGGCTGTCTCCTCGTTCTGCCAATTTACATGATCAGCATATCGCTGCGGCAGAGACGGCATCATATACCTGCCAGAGTGAAAAATGGCCATGGGAAACAAGCGGCAGAGCAAACAAGGAATGATGGGTTTACTTCGGCAAAAAGGGCAGCTGGAGGAATGAGAGCAGGAAAAAAAAATGAAAATTCTGAGCAGACATCCAAAGGGAGCGCGTGAGGAATGCTCAGCAGGGTCCAGGGGAAGCCATGGTGTCCGTGGTCGATACAGAGCCAGCAGGAGCCTGAAGAAGCAAAAAGGGAAGCACAAAGCACCCTGGCACGGCGCAGAAGACAGAAACACTCGGCAAGTCCTTTTCTCCTTATCGCTTGTCCCTCCTTATCAGGATGAGGAATGGTGGCGCGTCCCTTGTGCATCTCAGCTCTTGGGCTTCTCCCCCTTCTGAATACTGATGTGGGAGCTTGAGCGCTCCCCACTATCCATCCCTGTGCTCACCTACGTGACACCACAGCTCACGCTTAGCAGTCATGGGCTGTGGAGTCACCCGTGTCCCCACAGAGGGATGAACTCAGCAGTCGGCGATCAGTCCCTGCCACCATGGCCACTCGCACTGTGGTCCTTTAACCTGCCCAAGACTCAGAAGAACAGCATGGCTAAGCAACAGTGGCCAAGAAGAGGGGTAGGTAGCCCTGTGTTGGGGGTGTACAATCCTCAAGTTGGGGACAGACAGCCCTCAGGTGGTCCCCAGTACTTTGGCCATCTCCCCACCATGGAAACGGGTGTGCCCAGGAGCGGTGGCAAGTTGTTGTGGTTTGACCTGGCTGGCAGCAAACACCACGCAGCCGCTCGCTCACCCTCCCCTCTCCCAGGGATCAGGAGAGAATTAGAAGTGTAAAGGGAAAAGAGACTCGTGGGGTGAGATAAGAACAATTTAATAACTAAACTACAATTGTATTGGAAATAACAATAATGATGATAACAGTAATCTATACAAATGTACAAATGAGTGACACACAGTGACACTGCTCACCACCCCATGACCAAGGCTCAGCCCATTCCCAGATAATGATACCAGAGCAGGGAGACTCCTGAACCCAAAATCTCAGAAAGGAGATAAGAGCCTGAGTGCCTGAGAAAGAGCTGACCAAGAGAACAAGAGCTGGCCCCAAGAGAGCAAGGGGGCTGAACTTCTGGACAGCTCCTCACCTCTCTCCTGGGCACGCCGGGCATGCGATGGAATAGCCCACTGGCCAGTTTGGGTCTCAGTCCTCAACCTGAGGTTGAATCTCAGGCACCAGTGGGGACCATCATACACTCTGTCAGGGCTCTGAGGGCATCTAATTGCCCTGATGAGCCTCCCTGGGGACTCCCCCACCCCTCCGCCCAGGGTCCCGGAGCTCCACCTAAGCTCAAGGCTTGGCCCTTGGCCTTGGACTGGCCAAACCCTCGGTCATGGGGGGCTGTCAGCTTCCAGCCCTCACCCTCGCACGGTTACTCAGAGTTGCTGTGAATCTGCCTCAGTTTCCCCACCTTTGCCACCAATCCCCCTGTGTCACCCCATGGCTTAGCTGTTGAGCATCAGGATCCCCAAGCCAGCCTCCCCACACCCTTAGTAATGGTGGGAAGGGCTTATCCTTTCCTTTGGTCCAGCACCCTGTGCTTCACAGATGGAATCAGAAGCCAAGCTTCTCCAGCCCCCCACTGTCCCCACAGTTGCTTCACAGAGACCCTGAGATCTGATTTAGAGCCCCAGGCTGGACCCTCTGCCCCCAAGCTCCCATACCACACTTCTCACATCATGGCTCCTCTCACAAGGGACATGCAAAGACACCGTCATGGGAGGCACAGAGCAGCTGCCCTAACAGGCAGCCCCACACCTGTGCGTAGAGAGAGGGAAATCAGAGATAACACAGAGGCATTCCAAGTAATCTTATTTTTCCATTGGCTGCAAAGGAACCGCTATGCTGCACTGCACGTTGCCAGGATATTTTAAAGACCTTAGACGACTTTCAGAGGAAGCAGGGTTGACAAGCCAGCTGCAGGAGACCCCCCAGACC
>NW_010100063.1:0-298 GCF_000699245.1 Pterocles gutturalis | reverse complement strand
ACCCCACAGAGGTGTCCCCAGCCCAGGGACCGCTGCGTGCTGGACCACCCAGGCCTGCCTGCCGTCCCCCCTCCCTGCTTGTGCAAACGCAGTCATCTTACTGGCATGATTAACAGAAAGCTGTAGGATTACTGAACATAAGGCATTTATTAGACATGTGGCTATTCTAATAATTATTACTACGGGTTCAAGACCCAGGCCCTCAGCAGATAGATTTCTTGCCTCCAGTGCTCTCAGCTCGGAGTGTCACCTTGTGCGGCCAGAGGGGAAACTGTGGGACCCCCAGGACCCCCCCACA
>NW_010100062.1:2931-41212 GCF_000699245.1 Pterocles gutturalis | reverse complement strand
CCTCCTTCACTTTTCTGCTGTTCTGTGCACTTTTCAGGAACTTCTGCTGGAGTGATACAAAGAACGGCGATGTGTTTGAGGTCCCTTGGGGGGGAAGTGATGCGGTCTGTAGCCCAATGTCATCTCTCTCCTGTGAAAATACCCACAAGAGAAGATATCTGGGGGAAAGAGGGGCATGGGGAGAGAGTTCAAGAGTCCCTTTGGAGGTTGGATTTCTTTGTCTTGGTGTTCCAAAAGAGGGGACAGCGTGGGAGCTGAGTCCTCTCTGGAGTATCTACCACATGGCAACAGATTTTGATCTGAGCAGTGAATGGAACTGCTATCACATGCCGTGATGTGGATCTGGCTGGGTGGGTTAAAAATGGGGGGGATGTGCGTGTGTGTTTCAGCTGCACTAGTGTGGTGCTTGTGTGACTCAAAAAGACACAGCTGTCAGAGAAAGAAACCTAGCCATCAGCTTGGTTTGAACCACTCCATTTAAAGTGCCTTTGGATTTTGGAAATGCGCTGGAACTCGCTTCCTTCCATTAAAGCTTTGACCTGTGTTGGTTTCCGTGCTGGGACTGGAATGTATATCCTAGGAGGCTCATCATAACAGTGGTTAAAATGGCAAGATGTGAGGGGAAAGTCAACTGGACCATTATTGTATTATGGCTTATTGCTGACATGACAAGGTTATTTGTCCTTTTATATGTGAACAACATACACAGTACTTTCTCTATTAGAGTCTGTGTTCATGAAAACTGGCTTAGCGTTGTGAAGCAAATGGAATATCAATGGCCCTCATCTGACAATACTATGATAACTCATAGTTTAATGCTTCGGTACTTATTGGTAAAAGCTGTGCAGATTTAATGGTTCCCTTTCACATCCACTCCTGTAGCACAACTAACTAATGCCATCCAGTGGTAATGGTACAGCATAAATTGAATGTGTCAGCCTCGCTCACCTAGGGTTGAGCAGTGTTGTTCATTGTTCTGGCTCTTACAGAACTTAATTAACCTGAAAAATATACTAATGAGTGGTAAGTTGTTTATGCCAGCAGATGGCAAAAGGAGGGAATCTATTTTATAAGTGACTGTAAGACTTCCCCCCCTAGTTAGATAAGACCAACTAGACAAACTGGGCAAGATTGCCTAGTTGGGAGGGGTGTGAGTGTTGAATTTTGAAACAAAATTATTTGTCACCGAAGATGCTGCTTTACTGCACAGAACTTGGATGTTATTGAAATTTTGACAAGATGTTTGAATCCCAGTGATAGCCCAAGCTGTGGGTTGTTTCGGTGTTTTTTTTTTTTTTTTCCATGATAGAACATTCCTAATATGAAAAATTTAGTCAGACTTGATTATTTCTGACTAAAACATGCTCATATGTGCAAGAAAAATAGATCTGTTTTCTAATAACAAACTTCTGGGTGTCTCCAAGGCTTCACTGTCTGTAGAAGTACCTGAATCTTTTGTGTTTTCTACATGGAAAAAATGTCCCCACTCTACGTTCTTAATGAATGCAAAGTATTTCAAATTTTGAGTCGTTCTGTGTTTTGCTGTGGGGTTTTCAGCCACCTCTAACAGGCACTAATTGCTCCTGCTGTTGTATTCCTTGCAATTTCCCCAACCCTTGTACATCCTGTGAAAATTATCCATTACTGACACCAGTGGTACCACTGAACTAAGGAAGAACGTGTTGTAACTGCAAAAGCAGCCAGCAGAAAATAGTTGTGATGCTGAACCCTGGGTTTCTGAACTGATGGTAATCCTGGCTTGATCCTGACCACACATACTGAAAAATAGCATTTCTTAGCAGCTCTCTTCTGTTCCTGTTAACACATGATGTCAGCAAAATAGACACATTTTTTCCTCCTGTAAATGTTAGCTTTTGCTTAGTTTGCCAAACTTGGACAAACAAGTTAACTTGGACCAAATGGCCAAATTTAAGTATATCTAACCCCCAAATTCTGTATAAATTAACTTTTCAACTTCATCTGTATTTCTAAGCAGTATAATAACCAATGAAAAATCACTACAGTAAATATTTTGGAAATGACACTTGAAAACCAAGAGTGGTGGCAAATGCTGCTCATGTTCATTGCCATCCACATGGATTGAACAGAGTGTCCAAAGCTAACTATAGAGTAAAAACCTTTTTAGTGTCATCCTTATGAATGTTGATCATTCAGTATTTAGTTAGGCAGCATACTAATTTTGCATGCTAATGTATCAGTGTAAATAGCTGCTGAGTCAGTATTTTAGACTCTGGGCTATTTCAGACTTCATATGTGAATATACATGAAAAATTGAGGATTAAACCAATATTTTTTCAGGTCTGGCTTCGGTGACAGAAGAGGTTACTGCCTGAAGCTGCTTGCCTTTCACTTTGTGTGCAGAAGCTTACTCTCTCCAATAATTTAGCAAAGCTTTGCAAGGTTTGAGTTAATTTAAATAGGTGATCTGAGAGACTCTGGTTAATTTTTGCCTTAAACACATAATGATTCACACGGACTCTACTCCCAGCAGATCAGGAGGGTCATCAATGAGCACTTAGGGGCAGTAACCTCTTCCACGGGCACATCTGGATCTGGAAGGGAACATCTGCTCTCCATCTCTGGCTCACTGGTATTAAACAGCTTGAAATCTACTGCATCAGAAGCAGAGATCAAACTATAAACCAGAATTTCTGAGACTGGCTCCTCTGCTCTTGATCTTTCTCCCTACTTGCTTACACAGAACCCTACAAAATCCAGACAGGCAATTCCACCGTGCAATATTGTGGCACAAAGATGTGTTTCGTAGTAACATTAATCAGTATTTCCTCTTGCTCCTGTCCATGCCTCATGAGGGATAAAATACACACAGCACAACTGCTGCATGCTAGAACCCGTCTGTTTATAATATTTTGGCAGAAATGCTCACAATCTAAAAGAGCATCCCAAATATGATGAGTACCAATGGTACACATGCTGCCTAATAATTTGCATGGTCTAATAATGAAATTCTATTCCTGTCCATGCCTCATGAGGGATAAAATATACACAGCACAACTGCTGCATGCTAGAACCTGTCTGCTTATAATATTTCGGCAGAAATGCTCACAATCTAAAAGAGCATCCCAAATATGATGAGTACCAATGGTACACATGCTGCCTAATAATTTGCATGGTCTAATAATGAAATTCTATTTTTCTTGGACTATAGCCCTAAAAAAAAAGTGCTTATTGTTTTTTCTTCATGAAAACAACCACTCAGCACTGAATTCTAAAACAGAATTATTTCCATTATGTTTTGCTACTTATTGTGGAAGGTGCAGTGTGCAGAATTTAAAAAAAAAAAAAAAAAAGCGTGAATTGTTTGTATAAGCTAAAAGGTCATGGGTGAATTTTCCTGCCAAGTAATATCTGTTGCCAAAAGAAAAAATTCTATTCAGACTGAAGTATATTAAAAAATTTTGACAGCACAGAAGACCTTTGTCTGGGAGGGAACAGTGTTAATTATGCCACATTGATTTAATCTCACAGAGACCTGGTGCATAATTTAAAATTCATTCTATTATTAATTTGCCAAGTATTTTTTACAGCCATCCCTGTTAAGAAAATGCAAGTACTGCCACTGCCGATGAATTGCTGCTCTTAAACATTTTGCAGGGTCAGGGTATGGGTTTGTTTGCATATGTTTGGGGTTTTTTGTTTGGTTGGGTTTTTTTTTTTAATTTTTCAAGTAATATTGAAGACACCTTTGGCACAGCCGTGAGCTGGGAATTGCTGCTGGCTGGAACACGGTGCAGGGCTCTGCTGCTGGCTGCTTTGCTGGGTAACAGAAACATGGCAGAGGAAACACAGGGACAGCAACAGCTGTAAGGCAGCTGCTTCAGTACTCTGCACGGGGCAACCTTTAAGTGGTAAAACTTCATTATTCTAGAGAAGCCTGTCACAGTGTAATATTAAAAGCTGAATTATTTTTTTTATGTAAAGCAGAGATGTAATCACTTTATTAGAAAAGTATGCTTGAAATTACGACACTTCCTTCTGGAGTATATGGTTAAGTAAATGCCATAATTACTTTATGAATTAAAGTACCATTTTAATTAATATAAAAAAAAGAAATAATTTATGTTCCTAAGGATCTCAGTTCAGACACTTTATCAGGGCACATAACTTGACAACGGTATAAAACTTGGCTAGCTGGCACAATGTATAGTTTAAAAAAAAAAGCGTAAAAGAGCTCAGTTCAGACAGTAAAAGGCACAAACTATAAAAAGTTCTCATTCCATGCAGGGCACAAAATACTGTCAATAAAAAGCACCAAGCTCCCACCAAAGAGACTATAAATAAATGTATTATTAACGTACAGGAGAAGTTCAGAGTAATGCACTTGGGCAAAAATAATTAGGAGCATAAATACAGATGGGAAGGAAGTGAGGAGGCTGCAGGATGGTTGTGGGGGTTCAGCGGCTGACCAGCTGGAAAGGAGACTGTGCAGTACCGTGTTGCTCCGGAAACCACAGCACAGCAGTGGAGCACACAAGCACCAGCAGGACTTGCAAGGTGTGAGAAGTGATCAGCCGGGCATGGGTTTAAGTGGTTAGTGTTGAGGTCCCCAGCTCTTTAACTCCTGTTTTTATCTGCCATGTGTTGGCTTTTCTGTGGAGGTCGTTGTTTTCCACAGACAGTTGGAGGAAAAATGGTTACAACTTCTGTATCTTCACAGTTTTTATTGTAGGTTTTTGGGTTGAGTTGTGGTTTGGGGATTTTGGGGTTTTGTTGGTGTGGTGTCTTTCTTTTTTTTTTTTTTTTTTTTGCTAACATTGAGGATATTAATGCATTGGATTGTTGTGATCTGCTTCACTGCAGTGAGTGCCATAAGCACCATAATCTGAATGACTCCTTTGTGAGAATAAAAATTTAAAAAACCCCAAACCATATGCAGTTAGAAATGCATTCTAATAGTAGAATGTGAAAGATGAAGGTATTAAATGCGAATGTACTTGCACAAATATGAACTAAGAGCTAGGAAAGCTTTTTAAGAGTAATTGTTAATGTTTCTGATTACCAGGGAGATGTTATAGGTGGTGGAACTTGGCCATCAACAGATATACAAGGCTCAGTGGTTTTGTTGATGTGTCTCCCCCTTGTCTGCAAAAGGGAGCATCAGGCAGTTCAGTTGGAACAGCTGAAATTGCATCAAAAGAAGAGAACTTTCAGCTGGTGCAGAGCTGGTGGCTCAGGAGGTTGTTTCCAACCTGGCCCTGCCGCAAGGTGTAACCAGAGCATGTGTTGGTGAAAAAACCTTTTGGAGCAGTCGGCTTCCCTTGAGAAGCTCTTAGGTTTTTTTGCCTACTGTGAAGCTAGCATGGGATCATCACAACAATCAGGACATATAGCAAACTTTTCATCATTATCCATGTGCCAAGATTCATGTACTCTTAGCACAGCAGGGATTTTGGGCTTGTCAGATGCTAGACAATTAAAACCCTGACAAATAATTTACTGTGAACAGATCTTCCAGTTCTATTTTGGGCCTGGGGAAAGGACAGTCTGTGCACTGGTCGTTCACTTTCCTGACACAACGAGAGTTTTGCAGAAGTAATGTTTAAAAATTATCCTTGAAATGAATACAATTCCTACTTTAAACCTTAGAATAGGACAGCACTGCGTATGTCTGCCTGGTTCCCCACTCCATCCGCTCCACAAAGGTTGCCTGAGGAGGTGAGGTGTTCTTTTCATTAGAAAAATGCCCAGTGCACAAAATACAGGTGCTTGCTCATGGCAACAAATGAGGACTTAAATTCATGATGTGAGAGTCAAAAATAAGCACACCGATGCACTTCACCATTTACTGCCCTACTTAATCATTAGGATGTACAGCCACAGAGTTCTATAATTCGTAACATAGTAATCAATTAATTGCAGTCATCAGGATTTTTTTCCCATTTATTTAAACAGTATGAAATTGCTCACTGCTATTTATGTTATCATTCTTCTTTTACATTTCTTCATCCTCTGTGTAGTAATATTGATACCAATAATTCCCTTTACCTGAAATACACATCTCTCAAGCCAAACCACAATGCTACTATTGTACAGCTGTTAAATAAGTAGCCCAAAGCTCTACACTTACTTGATTTACATTTATAAAATTGCAAAAAGGTATTCAGGCTTTTGTTTAGTCACATTTTATGCTGTCTTCTGAAAATAAAGATTCAGGTGTCTTTTTTTCTTCCTCTTCTATCTTAAGCTGGGATTTTTTTTTTTAATTGTTGATTTGACATACAAAAGCAATTGTGTCTTTTCTTCTTCTGCCTCAAATATCCTCTGCTGAATCAGTAAACATCTATAACTTCTGACAAGGTCACTTAATTATCAGTGGTGCTGGCTGAAAAAGAGCTGTCTTATCTTTGTAGCTTCTGCTTCTTTTGTGGAGCTGAGCATTACTGAAAAGCCTTGTGCATGTTCATTAATTGCTATTCAGAAGCCAGCCTTAGTGCATGCAAGTATTTTGCCTTCCTTAAGATTTTCCTACCATTATGAGTGGATTATCTCTGTGTTAAACATCTATCTCTCCAGTGTGCCAGTCCCCCAAAGATACCAAGTTTGGAAAAGGAAGATAAGCAAACATTTTAAAAAAACCCCCAAATAATAGGAGTAGATGGACATGGGAGAATGAAACAATGTACAAGAAAACTAACAGAGACTGGTTTCTCCTAGCTCATCTTCTCTTTCTCTAAGGAGTAGGGAAGAGGAGTGATTTGTGTTTCAAGTTCCAGGCTGTGACTTGCGAACTTCACATTCAATTTCCACTTTCATAATGAATGTCTTATGAGACTCTGGGCAAAACATTAATTCTTCCTGCATCTCATAGCCTCATCTGTACAGCAGGGATAATAACCTTCCTTTTATCCAAATACTCATGTTACAGCTTTATGTAGATGAGACATCTATGTTAAGTGCACCTTATGCAAGGTAAGATGGGGCATCTGGATGTCATCAAAATAAAATATATCTTGATCTATTACTAAGATTCAACTGCTGGTATAAAGTATTATAGAACAGGAGCCCTGCCAGCCATTTACCTATCTTAAAATGTATAGCACATGTAGTCTCTCCCTCCTCCTCCGTCCATCTTCTGTTCCTTGCCAAACATGTCTCAAGCAGTGAAATCTGCAACAGAAATCAGCCTGGAGATGGTGTCTCCAAGAGCCTTCTGTTTGGGTGTGGTGTTGGTGTCCAAATTATTTGGAACCAGGTCACAAAAAGACTTGGGAATTGTTTTGGATAGTTGCAGGAAACCTTCTGCCTAGTGTACAGCTGTGGTTCAAAAAAAGGACAAAAAATACTGGCTAATATGTGAAAGAGGACAGAAAATGATATGGTGTCATTATAGAGAGAGAGCAGGGACAAGCCTTACCTATCAGGAGACGATGATTTCAATAGACTTATACTTCTGTAAAATTACCATTCTGGTGAATCAAATGATATATATCAAATCTCACCATTTTATTCCCTTTTCCATCCAAAAGGAAAAAAAAAGATCCTATTTAAACAGCTTCCCTATGAAATGAGGTTGAAAAGGATTAAGAAGAGGTTTAGTAGAGAACCTCATACAATAACTTATAAGAGGTATGCAAAATAATACACAGCATGCAAAAGGAACGCCTATTTACCCTTTCTCATAATACAAGGACAAGAGAGACAGATCACTTACAAATTTTAAAAGGGCTAAAAAGAAACAGATTTTTTACACAAAGAAAATTTACCCTGTGGGACAGATAAGGGCTTAGTAGGATTCAAAAGGGATTAGACATTTGTATGGATAATAAGAACATCCACAGCTATGTTAGATAAGATTACAGGAGGGGAAAAAAGATATGAGCACTCCTGCTTCAGGGCATCAGCCAATTACTGGTAGAGACAGAAATTTTCCAGTGGAATATTCTTCCCCAGGAAAATGCATTTTTTAAAGTGCAAGTATTGTGCAGCGATTTGTTCATGTCTGTGAATCTTCTCATGGACTCTGCTTCAAAACTTGCTTATCTGGTTTCTTGGCAACTTGCTCAGGACTGGGAGTTGGGAAACCTGAGGAATACGTTGTGGAATGTTCTATTGGCTAATCTGTTGGAGATGGTAAACCTCATTCATATTGCTACATGCAATGACTAGGAAAACATTCCACACAATTTGAAATGCTAAAAGCGTCTCCTTTCCTTCCCAACATGGAACTGCAGAATTTTTGCAATTTTTAGATTTTTTTTCTTGGAATATAAAATTTGTCTTTCAGCCTCAGAATCTGAGTTGGAAACTTCGTCAGGCTGGTTGTTCCGTATCTTTCTACTGAACTTCTTGACACAAGGACCTGGTAGTGAGTGGTGGACCTGGAGACATGCCTAGTTTAATGAGGTGGTTCTTCTCTTAAGAAATGTTCTGTCTGAAGACTGGCTATGGACTAAGCTGTGGATTTTTGTTATAGATGAGTTATTGCAGTTGGAGGAGAGAACTTCACCTTGAATTCAACTTACTCCATTACCGAAGACAATAAGTAATGATATTTACAATGATATAACCTACCTCATCCCTGTGCATTTAAAAAATTGTTCACAGAACATCTGAAAATGTCACCAAGGAAAAGTTTCTGTTCTGGGACATGGGCCTTCTCAGTTCGCACTGTCTAAGACTGGTAGGGTGGTGATTTTGGCCAAACCCCTATGCTTTCTTTATGTTCATTCACTGCTCTCAGTTTTCTTGCTCGTTACCATCTGGTCTTGTAACCTCCTGCGTGATGCTCAGTTGATTCTGTGAAGTCAAACTTTTGTTTTTCAGATCTTTATAACTCTCAGCAATGATAAATGGATAGCAGTGTACTCTCTCTCCCGGGTTAAGCAGAAAAAGACACGGCTGCAGGCATAAGTCTTAATTTTTAGTGTATACTCTTCTGTAGATTATAAAGTTATTCATTGTAATTAATTAATGCCTGGCCAACAACTGACCAAAATCTGTTGATTTGGGGTTTCTTTTCTTTTGTTGAGGTTATTTAAAATTAGAAGAAAGTCAGAGAAATGGAGGAAGATAATTGCATAGGATAATTGCTTTAAATGCTGTTAGATCCAAGCTGCTAAAAATCTAGCTGTGTAAAAGGAAGGTAACCATGATAAATATGGCATGAAACAATAGAGAACTCGGGCAGAAAAAGAATCTGGTGCAGTTGTAGAAGACGTTTTTGGCAATGATTCCATGTAAATCTCTCAAATGAGTACAGGTACTTAATAGGCAATTAAAAAGACAGCCAATGTAAAGGAATTAATAGCTGACTCTTAAAATGCATTAGCCGCTCTGTAATTAATAGAAAATTATAAGCTAAATAAATGCTTGCTTACAGCCTTATTAAGATCTGAACATTACGTCTTAGTCTGAATTGATTGGGATGATAAAAAATTCAGGGGAAAATATGGAAAGCACAGTTAAATACTTGCCAAAACTCAGCAAAATTTCAATAATGTGCAATCAGTGTTCCGTATTTTGGAGTACTTATGCAAGATGATATTCAGAATGTCTGAATGTAGGTGCTGGGGGAGGACAACTGCAGTCCTGTGGGAACTGGGATAGCAATCATAAATGAAGTTCAGCAGTCTGAGGTGGAAGATCTCATGCATTATTCAATTAGCCCAGTAACAAATTAACTGCTACATAAGCTCAGAATCGGTCTTTGGTGTCTAATACTATATAGCTCCATGACATGCCCATCCACATACCAAACTCAACTTAATTTTTTATTCCCAAGCTTAGTTCTGGGCTTACCTGTAACACTGAAGCAGATAGGTGTCTGGCTCCAAGTGTAATACATCGTCTTGTACAGTCGTTGCTCAAGTATCAGAGGTTAAGGCTTTATAATACCCTCTGTAAATATTCTGTCCTTTGTCAAGTTTTGAGTATAAACTCTTAGAGTAACAGCTATTCATTACTGAGCGCAAGTAAGTGCAATGGGGTCTGATAGGGCTGGCAACTGTAATACAAATAGAGTCGTAATGGCAAAGTAACTTCCATAACTGTCAATGTGTACGTATTCATGACATCTGAATGGATTGCAGGATGACTGACATTGTTATGCTCATATTACTAAAGCAAAGTAAAAAACTAAAAAAAATCACAAAAACTCCCAAACCCCAACAAAAGCAAACACAAAAAGTCAGCTTGTTTTTAGCTGGAAGCTCCAGGAGAAATATCTGAAAACTCTTGAGTGCTAAGTGGGCTTAGATCCCACTTCAAATTTCAGTCTCTTGACAGCAATAATGCACATTTTGTATAGAATCGTAATAGGCTGTATGGGAACAGAGCACTTTGCAGATGCTTCATGACCTAAGACATAGAAAGTGCATGCTAATTGAATGGGGCTTCTAAATGGCATGCTGGCCTCAGAGCTGCTTTTTTTTAGATGTTAGTTGCTCATCTGACCTGTATAAAGTTGTTGATGTTTCCCTGGCAAACAGCTTGATGCAGCTAAATTAAAACCTGTTCATACTCAGCATTCAGATCAGGAATAATAAGAAAGAATGGCAGGGAAATAGCAAAAATCACTTTCAGAGTAAAGGAGAGAATAAGGAACATTCATTTCATGGGAAATACCTGTGCAACTTCTGAAGTGATCTGCAATGTTTATCTTGTGAATTACATCAGAGCAGAGGCACATTGGAGCAGAGGCACCTACAGACATGCTTGAGTTCAACCATAGTCCTGAATGTATCCTGAGATGTTCCCTGAATTCAGAATGGAGAAACTTAAAACTGAATAGATGTTTGAGTCTTTCTTCAAGACCAAAATTTAAGCACTGTGATACCATATTTTAGTACCACAGTATCACACTCAAAATTTAGGATGCAGATAAGGTGCAGGAGAATTTTCACCTGTTCCTCTCCTTGAGTTCAACCATAGTCCTGAATGTATCCTGAGATGTTCCCTGAATTCAGAATGGAGAAACTTAAAACTGAATAGATGTTTGAGTCTTTCTTCAAGACCAAAATTTAAGCACTGTGATACCATATTTTAGTACCACAGTATCACACTCAAAATTTAGGATGCAGATAAGGTGCAGGAGAATTTTCACCTGTTCCTCTCCTGGAATAGAATGTGATACCATATTTTAGTACCACAGTATCGCACTCAAAATTTAGGATGCAGATAAGATGCAGGAGAATTTTCACCTGTTCCTCTCCCGGAATAGAACATACAATAATATCAGTATTGGGATTTTTTGAACATGCAAACTGTAGCAGCTCCGCTTTTCTCATTACCAGGTTAGCATGTATCCAACAGGTACATTTTCATAGAGATTTTTACTTATTCTATGACCTTCTTGGAGAATGATAGTCAGATTTTTAGGACTTCAGAATCAGGCAACCTTCCTTCCACCTTCAAGTATTTAACCCTCTGTCTGCTTTGTCAATGCTCATAATCTTGTAGTTTGAAATTACAGTTGGATATTGCAGTTTCAGGCTTGTAACGCATTGATTGGAAGGTACGCATTACATCTGCAAAAGAAAACTGAATTTATCCATTCACTTATCTGTTTAAATTGACAGTCCTCTATTTTAGTTAGAGATTGAAATCAACCTTTGTCCATTTATAAGTATTTCCAATTTATTACTAATATTTCAATAATATCTGATAGCAATTTTACCTCTTTCTGATTGTTCCGCAAACATTTCTCTGAAGGGAAAAGTGCTAAGTCTACACAGTCCTGTACAATCTTTGCTGAAGCCTCCATCTTCTTTTTTAAAATAACTTGACACATGCAGAACAGGAAGGATTTCTGGTACTGATCACTCAGCATGTGTAAGAGTCATTGTTTCTAGCATCACTCAAAAAATGCTATACTATAGTACCTTAATAATATATTTGCAGCTCTTATTTGCTTCCCTCAAGGCTGCACAAATGGTTTCAAAAGAAGGGAAAATATCTTACTGAAAAACGGTGCCTTTGCATATTTCTCTTTTTTATTTTCCTGACTTACTTTCAGATAATTAGTGAAGAGCAAATGCATACAAACACACTGTTCTCTGCTTTTTTTGAAACAAGTACTTTTTTTAAAGAAAGCAGCTTTTTGTGCAGTGGAATCAAGAAGGTGATGTTTTTTTTTTTAGAGCTACCTTGACAAACTGGTGGAATATATTTAGGGTAGTGGAAGCTTATACAAAGACAAAGAGGGGGGAAAGAGGCTGAGAGCTATATGTGTGTTTTGATGTGGTGGGGTTTTTTTTGTTTTTGTTTTTGTTTTTGCAAGTGGATGCTAGAAAACTGTACTTGCACTTAGTCGTTCCACAATATCATAAAGTTGCTTCAAGGGTGACTGGCCTTATAAGAGACGTTTTTGGAAAAAAAAAAAATCTGCGGGTGTTTAACAGTCAATAGCACAGAGATCCTCCTGTCGTTTTCCTAAGTTCTCTTTCATAATATAACTTTGTCTTCTTGGTGTTACACAGATGTAAAATTCTTAGATGTAAGGTGTAAGGTTGAACTACAAGTTTTCAGTCATCACCAGCTGAGAAAGCTGCGGTTTTCTCTATCCAAAACTTTTGAAAGTTTTGCTGACCTTCTCTGGTCAAGCATCTCTTAACCTGAACTGAGTGATGTTACATTCTTGTCTTAGATCCTCTTTTCTTTGATAAACTACACCCTGTCTCTATTCAGACTCTATAAAACAGACAAAACAATATGGATTCAATTTTATAATAAAGTCATTGTTTTTCTGCCTTTATAATAAATTGTTAATTTAAGTTCAAATCTTTCACAGCCTCCATAAATTTATCCAGAGCAGTCTAGCAGGGTTGGAATACCATCTGAAAACTTCCAGTTGCCTCTCAAGCCATGGCCTTCTGGGTAGGAACTGCCAGCACATAAAGGTTACGAGTTCTGTAGGGTTTTATAGCTACAGGTTACACACAGACTCTCTAGGTGGGAAAAGAATAAAGGAGAGAAAAATTGAAAGGATGAGGACAGTGGTGGTAGAAAGAAGATATGAACAGAAGGAAATGTTGCAAAGTTGAAAGGATTCATAGAATTTGAGCTGCATCTGAACTATCTTCTGTTGTCGAATGTGAAAGCCAAGGTCCTGGCGGGTTTAGATGTTGCAAAGTGAAAGTTGTTTTAATATCCATCCTGAACAAGCTGGAGAGTCTCATTTGCCATGGCTCTCATTCTCTTGCCACGTGTTTGAAATTGCCCTAATCCTGCAGCCCACACAATCTCTGTGCCCCTTCATTTTTACATGCTTTCCTTCATGGATCTACATGAAGTTTCGAAGCAGCAAAGGCTTTACACAAATGATCTGTCAATTCAACAGATTCACCTACTGTGGAGCATTGCAGGAGTAGCTCTGCTGATTTCAGCTGGACTGTTCATATTTTGAGTTGCTCAAATCAGTCAAAACTGTGCAGGCAGCAAAACTTCATCAGTGTAGGAGCTGGCTTGCAAGGCATGCTTACAGCAGTAGTTAAAAAGAAAAACTGATCTCAAATTTTGAGGTGCTAACGTGAAGCTGTTCAGAGGCACTGGCCAATTTTTTATTGGGTACATTTTCTCTGCCATCTGAAAGCATGGCTGAATGTGAGCTGTGTTTAGTTCTGGCCCCTATGCCTTTGGGAAATTCATATCTACAATTTATAAAGCCTCTGTCTAGCCTGGAGAAGCTCATAAGTTAATGGTGTGAGAAGGGTGGTAGAGTGCACGTGGCACGTTACATTGGTGAGCACTCTAGGAGCATGACAAACAGAGTAGATAGCTCTTTTAGAAGTTGCTGACAGTCCTGTATCACTCACATTTCAATGAACATTGTCCCAGATGCTTGGACAAATCTCTGGTGCACAGCTCTGGTATAAATGGCACAGTAATTAGAAACCTGTCTTAAAAAATATCAAGCGTGGATGATGGGCATTAATCTAAACAACTCTAGGGACTCCATTGAATGCCTTGCTAGTTCTTTACAGTGTTAACCCTTGTGTCAGCTTCAGAAACTTTAAAACAAGTCTCCTGCATGGCCAAATCATCAAAGGTTGTGTTATAAAAGTGTACTGAGACCTCTGCGGGAAGTTTTCAATTAAACTCAAAATAAAACAGAACTCCATTGGCTTTTGAAGTTCGTTGCCAACCTGGATAAATTACAGTGATGAAAAGAGTCTTAATGGTCATGTATCTTTGCCATTGCACCCTGACATTTCAATACCTGAACCTGTCTGAGTTAATAGATAAGCTGCAGGTAGCAGACCACCAGTGGAGAGAAAATGTATTTTTTACCTTTACAGCTACAAGATCAAATGAGGGTTTTCTGTATCTTTCCTTAGTCATAAATTCTGAGTCATTTCAAAGTAACAGAATAACCACAAGATGATTTTGCAGACTGGATTGCTGATTAAAAGGAGCCCTCAGCTTCCACAAGATATAGGTCAGAGTGTGCAGTGAAAAAAATTGCTTCTAACTACCAGAAAACCAAGTGAATTTCAATATTTTTAACCAAGTACTGTACCGATTACCCAGTGGTAACTATTTACGTGACAGAAGTGGAGAAAGAAGCCATCGAAGAAACAAATATTTCTCAAAGCCTCTCAGATGATATCATCAAGGCAGCAGCTGGAATGGATGTTTTTGCTAGAAGGTCTAATTTAAGGCACTCCCCTATGGAATGTGTTTACCCTGAACTTTGTACTAGTGAACAAACCCTGAACTTTTCCTTTTAATTTTTTAATATTCGTGTCCTCTTACAGAAACAGTCCTCTTCTTTTCTCTTTACCTCCCCGCCTGCATCAGTTCCACAGCTTTGCACACTTGGAAGTGGTGAGCATCCATCCAGAAATGAGCAGATACAGTTTCAAAGGAAGCTTTGTTAGGATATCTTTGAAAGCAACAAGGAAAAACAGCCACAAGCTTGCCAGTGATACTGAGTAACAAAACAGGCTAAACCCATTTTTTTCTGGTGAAGTGTCTGTTGCCCAATCTATAGGCATGGATTAGATTACATTTAGCCAAAACAGTGAGCTCAATTCTGTCAGTGCCAGTGGAGCTATGCTGGTTTACAATAGCCACTCTCATAAAGAAGCATAAATGTGGAAAAACAAGTTTATCCACTTGAAATGTGAGCAATACAGATTTTGGCCACCTCTCACTGCCCATCTACATTGAGTCTACCCAGGACACCCCTGAGGCCAGCTAAGAGACTATTGCGCTGCTTGTTTCTGGTGGGAAACATGTTTATTCTTGGCTACTTTACATTTCTAAGTTAGTATGAAGTTTATCTTCCTAAGGCTGTGAAGGGTGTTTTGGTTTGGTTTTGTTTTGTTTTTCTCCATAGGGCTGAACTGCAGCTGAAGTTAACATTTGCTCAGCAAGCTGTTCTCTGCTCAGCACTCCACTCAGATGCTGGGATGATGATGGCAGCTAATTTAGTCTGAAGTTCTGGACTGATGTGTTTACATGTTACAAAACCTGAAAAATGCTTAATTCTTTTTTGCTCTTTAATTTTCCTGCAGTCGTTTTGCATCATTGTCTGATACATGTGCTGCATCAGCGGCTGGGGGGAGGAAGAACTATCTCCATGTGTCTACCTTGCTGATACCCCGTGCAAGCCAAACATACCAGAATTTTTATATTTCTACAGTTTTCCATCTTTCCCTTTTGAGCTCACGCTACCATACAGTCATCCTACCGCAGCGCTGTCCCTGCCTGAATTCTGCCAGTGCCTGGATTTGCATTAAAAGGTGATAACAGGAAACAGAGACCCCAATGTGTCAGTCCTGCTGATGCCTGCAAAACACCATCTGATGTCTCAAACATCCCAAAAGAGCTGTACGTGAGCTGTCCAAAAACTCCTTTATAAGTACAAATTCTTGAAAAGCTTACGAGGGAGAAGTCTGTGGCAGGAGGATAAGAAGGAAATAACAACAAAAGCCTGAAATAAACATGTGAGACCATTTTTAAAAGCTACATCAAAAGACTAAACCAGGGTTGCAGGTGAAGCCTGGCTATCAGAAATAAAATAGAGTTGGACAGTTTTTTCTTCATTGTTTTTCTGCATTTAATCAGAAAACACTGAATGTTGTAAATGAAAGTTCTCCATTCCTCTCCTTCCCCTTAGGGTGATCCTACCTGCAGTTTACTCAGCACAAAAGATTTTTCATTGGTTCTTAATTCAGATTCTGCAGTAGCTGAAAGGACTGAATATTGCAAATGCTCTAAAATTCTTGTATTTAAAAAATCTTGGTCATGAATCTTTGCTTGCTGACACTAATAGGAGCCTGTTAATATTGTTGGAGTAGATTTTATTTGGCAGTGGTGATAGGAAAATCCGCCCCAAGGTACATCTGATTGAATAGCTGTTCAGACATGTGATTAATTATGCCAGGCATCCCAGCTTCCATGAAGATCTACTAAGCTAATTTTCAGCTGAAACCAGTACTGTGGCACCTAACACATCCCGTATCTGGTGTGTTGATCATTGCCTTCTGCCTAGAGCTCAGTGACTGTTGGGTTTTCTTACATAACCTGTAGGACAGCCCCAGGCTGCTGCCCCAGTCCTCCTTCCTCCCCTCCCTGCTGATGTTCAGCATTCCCTCACCCACTTCTCCCAGCTCACACCGGAGTGAAAATAATCTGCACACGTGCGATGACTTACTTTCCTATACGCTTCTACATTATTTTGCCTTTGGCAACCAAGAGTCTCTCTGCTCAAAAACCTTGTAAAGCGAAGTGAGAACCCAAAGTGATTCCAGGCCAGATGCTAATTCTTCCATTAAATTCTGGCCAGTTTTTCTTTTAATAGACTGAAGCAAGACCAAAGTGTTGAGGGATGAAAAATGCTATTAATCCTAAAAATCCTGTAATGAACTTAAATTCTAACCTTCAGACATTTTTACTTTTTTTACACTGAGAAATTGAATCTCAAGCCCGGTGTCAGCTGTAATTACCCACACCCATTCCAGAGCCCAGGGAGAGCTGGCACTGGAGGAGGTTGCTGTGGTGGTGGAGCTGGTCAATGGGAGCACTTCTCACTGCCCTTGCTGCAGCTCACTGCAAAGCTCATCGCTCTGCGGGCCACAACAGAACCTCCTCAGGCTCCAGTCTTGAGGAAAACCACGTGTAACTGTTATCACAAGACTGCGCTGTTCATCTCTAGAGCTAGAATAGATGGAGTTGGTTTTACTTCTTCCTTCGATTATTTCCTTGCAGTTTTCCTATCTACAGCATTTCTGAAATTTTCTGAGAACTCACCCTTCCTGCTGTGCTCCAGGTTAACCATGTGGTTATGTATCATGCTGTGCTACACCCAGGGAATATGATGGGATCGAGTCTCTGTCCTGCAGCTCTAAACAAGCAGGGTTCAGTCTGAATTTCTTTTTCACGCTCTCTTTGTGAGTCTGAGAATTTCATTCTGATCTAGTCGAGCATTTGTTAGGTAGGTTTACTAATCCAAGCAGGTTAAAGATTGTATGATGGATCATTGTTTTCCATCAGACTAACCTCAGGAGAAAAAAAAAAAAAAAAAAAAAAAAGGCTGTAGACTGACTGGCTGCATCCATGTCAGATAACTTCACTGTAAAATAAAATGAAGTTTTTTGTTCTATTTTGACCTTTATCTTAAAGGGGATATTTTAGTATTTGGTTTATTTATGCTTTTCACTTTTAGATTTTTTTAATTAATTTTCAGTATTATAAATTATCAAAATGTGCACACAAGGTTAATTCTGTTTTCCCATTAGGTTTTCCAGGAAATGTTTGATTTTTTTTAAAGCAGATGGAAACAGGAAAATAGCATTCTTGCTGCTTCCTATGATATTTTTGTTTTCAACAGGAATTTTGGATGTCCTCCAACTCCCATAATACTATTCTTATCTCTCATATTTTGTATCTTTGTTGTTCACTCACATAGTAAGGTCTGTAAGGCACAGATTATGTGGACAGTAACAGTGGTAGCCTAATCATGTTTGGCAACTGTAGATATTATCATAAACATAATGATTTAAATGCCTCTGGCAATATAATTAGACTCTTAACACTAGCAAGAAGCTACAAATCTAGTCAGTAAGTGACGCTAACTTTTTATTTATGGCATTCAGGCTTTTATTTGCTCTGTTTCAGTATTTTCTAGGTCAGAAATTTTAATCTGAATTGATTTCTCATAATGACAAATCACCAGTGTCACAGCTGATTTCCCTGTGATGCGTTCAACTCCTTCAAGATTAAGATGTGCCTGGATGCCAAAATACTCCACCGTGTACCTCAGTGAATAGTGGAATATATACCATATATTGGTATGCTCATGATTTATCATAGCCTTGCCAGCCCTAGTGATGCCTATGCTTTTCCTTACAGACTTGTGTATAATTTTACTTTAGGTGTGTAAAATTAATCCATTTGTTGTCATCACCTATTCTGAGTCAAATCAGAAGCCAGACAAACCTAAACTCTAATATTTAATTTCTATATACATACATATATATAAACATAAAAACTTACTGATGCATGAATTTCATTAAAACACCCAGAACTAACCGGCTTTGTTTAAAAGGAAAGATATTTTCTCTGAGGCTTACTCAATATCTGGGCTGTTCAGTGAGTTGAATAAACTTTGATACTTTTCAGCTTTCTGCAACTGTATTAAATGAGAAACTGACTTTAGAGTTTGTTCTTCCAGATTTTTTTTTATCTGGTAAATCTTGTCCACGAAGCAAAAATAGAACAGGCAGCGATAACAGTGGTGACTATTATTATGTTTGCCAAGAGCCTCCAGTTGTGAGATCTTTTTTCAGTTCTTTAAATTTTGAGTGAATTTGAACCAACTGGACAGAAAGTTCGTGTGCTCGGCTGCCTAGGGCAGTTTTCTACAGAAAGTTACTATAGCAATTTCCAGCCTTTTCCGGGCTCTGTTAACAGAGTTGTGGAGAAGGAGAGCAGAAAATGTGGTGATTTCTTCTTGTTTCTATTTTGTATAATAATTTTGTACTGAATGCATTGGCTGTGTTCTACTTCTGTTTGAAGCCACATTATGTATATGGTTAAAATGTCAATTAGTTGTAATAAGCCATTATATACTAGTTACAGTAGACACTAATTAATTCATCCTTTCAATAAGAAGATGCGATACCACGCACTTTTATTCTTCGTACAAAACAATAGGGCTTGATTCTAGACTTTTGTACATAGATGTACATCAGAAGCCACACTTGTTGTAAAATCAAGATAACAGAATTGTGTAAATAGGGTAAGCAACATCATGTTCACATGAAACCAAAATGTAAGAGCAGTTTGAGGGGTACAGTTTTCACTTGTTCATGTTTAACGGTGAGGAGATAGTCCTGCAATAAAAGCGTCTCATCCCAGAGGGTGGGAAGGTGCTTTCTAGGCAAGCTTCTCCCAGCTGCATTTATGGTCCTACTTGCTCATTTAATAATCTGAATTTTTATGATGTTAAGAGAGAATTCCTCTGAAGAAAGATGTGCCTATAAAAAGTAAGACAATCCTTAGTAATATCCAAGCTGCCTTTATTTCAAGACTGAACTTTAGTATCCTGAAAACCTTCTTCCTGTGACTGTGATTCTGCCAGATTTTTTCTCAAAAATAAAGTATTGTGAAGTTAGAACTATTGGCTGCAGGCTGAGTTACAGACCTGATAATACATTGAAAGACCTCAACCACTGTGAACACTCCTTTATACTTCAGAGACAGCAAGGGATAGAAAGGATGAACATGAGATTCCACTGACAGACCACAGCCTTTCACCTAGGTGTCTGATACTGCACTGGGAAAAGGTAGCGTGACCTCGCCAACCACTGCATGAAACAGCAGAGACAAAATTTTATACAGACCATCTATAACTTGACACTTGCTCTTTTCATTTTCAAAAGCAACCTGGAGTGTTTAGGACTGAAAACTTGTCCCCTGAGGTCCCAAGGCACTCCTAAAACCATCTCTGGCTCTGTCCATGGTTCCTGCATGGTGCTTCTGGCTGCAGTCCAAAAACCATCTTAACAGATGAGCTGGGGCAGAGGTGGAAGAACTGGCTCACACTTAAATCTGCTCCTCCATACTGTACGATTTCACCTACTTTGAGTTCTTCATATAAGATGCCAGGCCAGCAATGCAGATTAGCATGTAAGGACATACAGAACATTCATGTTTGGATCAGCCACGCCAAGTATTCCTTTAGTACTGAAAACAGGCCTCTTCTAATATCCATGGGTAGGAGGGAACTCCAGCCACTCGTTCCCAGTAAGCCTATCTCTGCTGAGCGGAGTCTGGATAATACAGAACCCAAAGTTGTGACCTGTGAAATAAGCAGATCAATGCAGCCATCACAGCTGCAGGCATCTGTCTGTAATTTCAGGTCTGCATCATTGCTCCAGGCTCCGGAAGGTACCCTGGCAACCCAGTGTAGTGTGAAACCTGTAATTACTTCATGTACGACATCGAGGAAAAGACAGGCCACTGCGAGGGTAACAAATCCAGATCTGCTAGACAAATAGGAGTGGTGAACTGTAAGCCCCTGGGCCCTTGTGACAAACACAGCACTGCAGAGTGCTCTCATTTATTATCCAGGGAGCTCCAGCACCTGTTAGCATACAGGTGCCTTTGGGCTGTCACCAGTTCCATGTGCTGCATTTAAATGGGCTGTGCTCAACATTCAGCTCCAGCCCGAAATGGCCGGTGAGATACCGCTTCGCCTATTTCTTAGGTCTTCCAAGTACTTGCAGATGTATTTTCTAAAATATCGCACAGTTTGGATCCAACATAGTGTAACAGTGAACCCTTCTCTCTCCTTTTTCCTATCTGCAGCTGCTAGATAACTTTCAGATTGTGTGAATTATTTACCCACTTTTTATTTACATGATTACAAGATACGGTCCGTTTCCTTCTTGCTTATCTGAGCATTAAAGTGGCAAACTTTATTGAGTTCAGTTAAACTTTTCCTGATCTGCATCGGTATAGTTGAGAAGCAAACTGGAATCTCCATGAAGTACAAATTCCCCTCAGGAATCCAGGGTCCTCCAGCCACAGGACTGTGGCTTTCTGTTTGGCTTTTTTAGACTTCCTTGGAGAATATGAAGTTATCTTACTAGAGCGCCTTACTCCATCAAACTCTTCTGTGCTTGTTTTTATGGCTGTTTGCCTTTGTTATTTGTGTAATGCACCTTTAAACTCTGAATGCTCTGCTGTCTGCAGAGATGTATGGGTGTTTCAGTTCAGCGTAGAGACAGAGACACTCACATGCAGGCAATGCTTTCAGGAACATCTCATTTTTGTTCCATCTTTTTTGCTCTTGTTGTTCATGTCCAAGTCATTCAAACCTTGATTCTGTAGAAATCTAACACCAAGAAATCAGCAGAGATTTTTTTTCTCATTTTACTGAATTGTTTCCTTCTAATGCTATGATATTCAGTAGTATTCTGTATATAATAGATTTGATGGCACTAGCTAAATTTATCCTGTTATAATGGAATTAATTAATAAGCCATTGTGTTTTCTTTATGATAGTTAGTCGTGATTGGTACCTGGATTTTCTTCTGCCTTCTACCTAAGAATCAATTGTAATATTGGTTTAATGGATTAGTGTGTATTTATCAGACACATGCCAATAAAGCAATCGGTTCGCTACCAAGAACTATCAATCTCTACTGTAATTGCCAAGCCCAGTGAGTAGCTGCGGTGGTGATAACAGCATTGTGAGCTAATTCCTTTTCATATCACAAACCATTCAGCAGAAACTGCCTCTTTATTATTCCTTCTCCATGTGTTGAGCCTATTGATTGTTAATCTGGATTAACGGTGCTGAGTACTGACAATAAAAGTTAATGATTTTTCTTTTTAACACTCTATCAGATGACGTCAATTGCGTGAGTACCCTCCGCCTTCCCAGTACAGTGCTGAAGGTGCTATTCTTCTGGTCTTTTTATAAATTACATTGTTTAGGGCAAAAAGAAAAATTATTTGTATATAGGTAGTTTTTTCTACTAGAGATTTAAGGAATGTTGAAATATTGAAATAATGGAAAAAAATAGTTTTTAAAGACCATGGTTGCTGGGTTTATTTCTAAACAGGCTGTTCCATATGTAAGCTTTTCTTCTAAGAAACTGGAAGGAGAGGGAGAAGAATGGTAACACCTAATAAAACACAAATATATATAAAATCCAAATTTATGTATTTGGAAAACCAAAACAGTACACAGGGAAGTGGTAGATGATTCAAAAACATTTAGAGGAGGAAATTCAAATTTTGTTATCCCTGACCTGGAGAGCAAAATAAAACAAAGAACAACAAGAAGAATGAAAATCCACCTTCTGAATATATACGTGGAGCCAAATTTAGAAACAATTAGTTGTCCTCTTATGTACCTGTAAATAAAGACAACACATTTTGATTGTGTTTATTTGGCACAGGCTAGATGAAAAGTTCAAACGCTGGCTAAGGAGAGATCATGGAAATGTATTTTTATTAATCTGAAATGCAGGAACCTTATTATAATTCCTAACTCCATGCTGCTTTTATTGTTTTCAAATCTCCCACCAGTGCTTGTGCAGCAGAATTCTCAGTTTAAGATGTAATGAGTATGCTATTCAGTAGCACATTTTATTAGGCATTATCAAGAGTTATGGAGCCATCCATATGACGTGCATTACAGAACGTGTCAAGAAATCAAGGATGATTCTTGCTTCTCTACTAAGCAAAATACACTTTAAGTAATTACTATTACTATATAACTTACCAGGAGACCTATTTTTATATAACAGAACAAAATGGAAAAGAAAAAGAGAAAACAAAAAAAGTAAGTAAACACAGAGTTGGATTTCAGATTGGTAAAATTTTGTTTGCATTTTGAGACAGGAGGTTGTTTGAGGACTGAGATTATAGGACTACAGAGCTTTGAATTTAAATGCTTGTTCCAGCTGAAGCCTTTCTGAATGTCTTTGGATAAATCAGCTGATAAATCATAAAGCCCCCTTTTTGTTTCTTTTTGTGTGTGTGTGTGGTTTTTTTGTTAGTTTTTGTGTTTTGCTGATGTGATTTCCTTGTTTGGTTGCTTTTATCAGTACTGACTACTTATTTGATCCTTGTGCAGCACCTAGCACAGCAAGAGTTGCTTTAAGTTTTAGTGGATGATGATGACTGGAGCCTCTATGCCCTGCTATAGTAATAAAAACTACTTGTTAAATTTTACAAACATTTGGCATAACCCTTGTTCAGTGTAAATAGGAGAATCTATTGCCAGCTGTATTTTTTCATTATATCTGAACACAGTGTGCCAGAACCCACTCACTTTTCAAACACAGTTCTAATGTCTATTTTCTTACCCTAGAAAGAAAAAACATCTTCAAAATGAAATGAGTCACAATGAGAAAGGAAACCAATTTTTTTTTTTTTTTTATTTTCTCAGTTTATTTTATACTGAGTAATAGTACTTCAACTAAAACACAGCCATTGTTCTTGCTGGCGTATGAGAAAGGGAGATATATCTGTGTGTATTGCTGACCATTGCCTTCAGTGGTGCTGTCTCCTGCCACACCCACAATTTCAGGGAACGCCATCCTTTCATACAGGGTGCAACCAGTCATTCTCAGAAAGCATGTTACGAGGTGCTTCCTGGCATTTCCATGCAGCATTACCTTTCTAGTAACAGTACGTGTTTAACCAGGGATTCAATATGATGTTCAGTGTGATACTGGTTAAATCGGAATTTCTGTTCTGCAAGGTCTTGAAGACTCTTGCAAAGGACCTATGTATATCTGAACTGTAAGGACATGCAAGAGTTCAAATAAAAGGTTCAAATTTAGAATAAAGCCAATAAACACTGTAGTTAGCATCTCTATATAGAACAAAACTATCTTCTTTAAAAAAATCAATCCCACACTGAAAGACTTCCACTGACAGAAGAGATATCAGGGAAGGGGATTGGTGTATTGAAAATAAATTGAACTTCAACCTGTATTATTCTTCCTCAACCAAACAAAATCCTTCAACAAAGTAGTCTGCTGCACGTTGTGTAAACTAGTGAGCAGGTTCCTTAGCTCCTGACGTGCTTCTTCACTTCCATCCCACCCACAAAGAGAGTCATAATTAACCTACAAGTTCTTTAAAGCTATAAGCACCAATTCTTATATTTGGTTAAATGTTAGAAACTTACATTATGTAAATGCAAGGAGGGTTTACTGAAATTTGTTCTAGTGATAATCCATCTGTCTTGGATAAAGGCCAGCATACAAGCAATTGTGCCACTTTCAAAGAGCAGCAGAAGAAAGATTTCTTTTTCTTGTTCCACATGACTCAACATGATCTCTGTATACTTTTATGTTCCCAGCAACAGTCACAATAGCTTTTCTGAATAGGATGCCAGATAGTCTTTAACATGAACAGCTCACATTCACGTTGCTATACCATACTTTAGTCAGGATGTTTATCACTGCTTGGAAATTGCACTATAAAAATGAATATGTTTTATTCTGTTAAAACATGCATAGTATCAACTCTTTGTAGCAGCTAACAATTTTCAAGCAGAGAAAGCTCTACCCAGTTACTCTAAAAAAGCAGCATGACAGAAATATGTATTTTCCACCAGCAGTCAAATGTTAAAGTAGCCAAGATAGAAAGACAAATCCCTCACTGATGCCCTGCAGCAAGAGAATAGACCGTTAACTTTTTTTAACTGCTCTGCTCACTGCTTACATCTATGGTATTTTAAAATGTCATGATAATATCTTAAATTGGATGGATACATACACAATTTCTTTTCATTGGAAACATACACGCAATACACTTTCAGTCCTTCATAAACATTTCTACAGCACACTTTAAGTATTAGGAAGCTACAATAATAATTTCATTTATTCTGCTTTAGAAGACAAATAAATGTTGCTGTGTGCAGAGCCTGGCTTTTGTGTGGCATTTGTATTGAATTTTATGTGAGCTGTGTCCTAAGAGATCCTGTAAAGTGCTCGACGGCTGTACAGAGCCTTCCTGGCCAGACACCTCCCTGGCAGCACTGGGATTCCCAACACCTACTGGTTCAGAGCTGGCTCAGACATCTGAACCTGCAAACCACAGTCGTGTAACAATATCCTGAGTTCTGTGAGCAACTCCTTACAGGTCTAAATAGCAAGCACCACATGAATTAAGTTTCATCTTGTAAGGGCTGAAGAATTGAGTGTTCCCATGCAGGAAAGAAGGACGTTAACCCCAAGCAGGGTTGGCTCTGGGGGCTGGAGGAGCACTGCAGAGGGTTGCACAGTGCTATCGTATTTGTGTTTCCATTCCAGGTGGCACTGGGTGATTGAGAATGAGTAAAATCACACATTGGAGTGTCCCAGTTTGTTATTAGAAACACTGAAAGTGCAGAAGATTGTTTTCTAAATTGTTTCTGAGATGTTATTACCTTTCTCCTCTTGGAGTGAGTCTTGCAGCAGCCAAATGCTCTGTGCTGTTAAAATGCTTCAGATGCTGCCTGTAGTTTGTTGTTCCCTTGAAGCAATTTATTTCATTAGAATGTACTCATGAAAGAACATTAGTGTTTAATTATCAGGAGAACTATTCTTAGTGAGGCTCAGAGTGAAGTATGAAGTCCTTGACTGTTAGTTGCTGCTCATCTGCAAACTGATGGTTGACAGAGCAAATGTCATGCAGGTTAGCTCAATGATCTCATGTAAATAATAGCTGTTGTGAACTTCATCATTTTTCCATTAAAAACGTTTTTGAGAATAAATTCTTGCCAATTCGACATACGCTGACTGACAGAGTGAAAACTCCCGTGGAAGGAGCTTCGCACCACTGCAAGAAAAGCGCAATATGGAAATATCTGTGCAGTGAGGTGGCACCAGCAGAGTGGGAAGGGAGAGGTAGAAGTGATCGCAGATCTGGTTTTGCCCTCTGCACTGGGAGGGGAATGTCGTTCTAGTTCATGGTGTTGGCTATGAGAGCTGATTCCCTAGGTACGAGCAACAGATTCGAAGTAGTAAACATAATGATAGACCTGAGGTAATGGAAGAAAACCTTGATGGGAACCCTGGTCTTTCTGCTCTAATGCTGTAGCTTAATATTGCTTCAGTTAAGGAATTATTTTACTTATTTACCCTTAGTCATTCAAAGGCACTATTGCTTTTTTCACAGTCAGTATATTACAGCTCCAAGTTTTGACCTGAATACCAAGGATTCCTCTGCAACTGCTGTACTCAGAGTAAATCACACAAACACTAACACATTGGGATTTGGTTATATGGCATTTTGGATGCGAAGGATAACAGAATGACTCAGCAGTAAGACAGGGAAATAATCAAAAGCACGGCAGAAAGTATCAGGCTTGCTCAAAGAGGCAAGGCAGCAAATTGTATGGGGAAGGAAAATTCAGAATGTGATTGAATGTGAGTATGCACACCTACTGCAGATGGGCTGCCTCCAAAGCCCAGCAAGGTGCACTGGAGCCTTTCTGTTTCTGGCCTATTTCTTGTCCATAAATCAATATAAACAGTTTGTCCAAAAATCTGAGAGCTGTGATAATAAAAAAGGGATGGATGTCATTACAAGCAAGTACTGAGAAATGTGAGATTATTTTTATTCATTGCTTCCACATACAGTACCTAAATATGCATGGTATTCTCTGGATGCACTGGGATCAATACAACAGTATATACTCACTCTAAACTCGACACAGCAAAGCACTCCATTTTCCTGTCTCTATGATTTCTGCATTTCAGTTTTAATCTTCCCCTATGTTCTCCCTCTTCTCTCCTCTGATAACAAAATACTAGGCCCCATAGGCAGCCCTGTGATGGAAGAGACAAGTGTTCATTGAATTTAAAATACTCCCAGACTTCATAATCACTGGAAAAAATACCCAACTTCTTTATACTTCCCCACCAAATCTAATTCAGTGAAAAATCCTGCATTTATCAGCAACATCAAAGCTGAAGTTCGTTCTTCAGGACCTTGGAACTTGGCCTTAAATCATTGATTTGGCTAAATAACATGCACAGTGCAAAACAAAGTGAGCCTTGAGTGTCAGTATGTCATTTGCAATCCCAGCTGATTAATCATTTCGTTGTTCTTATAAATGAATGCTAATTGCCACGTGCATACCTACGTGCCAAATGCATTACAACGTTAGGTGGGAATTCTTCATCTTCACTGGCTGAACGTACCCTGAGGACAGGACACTGTCGCTTAGCAACTCTGAGATCTGTCACCATCCCATGGGGTGGCACATCTGCCAGCGTGCCAGCGGTGTACCCCGTGTGCCAGAGCCCACCCCACGTGCGAGCAGTGCACCGTGCCCGTGCCCTGGGTGTGATCACTACACCCCACGTGTGACCATGCCCCACATGGGAGTGTGCCCTACGTGCAAGCAAAGCATCTCACGCAAGCGTGCCTCGTGTGCAAGCACACATCATGTCAGTGCACCCCATGTGCAAGCGTGCCCCACATTTTAGCCGGGCACCCCACATGCAAGCAAGACCCACTTATGAGCTGTGCACCCGTACAGGGCTGACCCAGCTCCAGGGCATCCAGGCACCACTGCCCTGCCCACCTGGAGCTAATGAGGGGCTCGTTAGTGGTCCCACATGTGCTGGCGAGGGGGGATGGCCAGTGCCAGAATGTTCCCTTGTCGCTGGCTGCAGCAGGGGAGCTCCTGCTCTGCTTGTGCTGGGTTCCTGCTGTGCCCCTAAAGGTAAGGGAAGGCTAAACAACAAAAACTTGTATAGACTCCTCAAAATATGTATTGTTGGTGGAAATTTTTCTTGTCCTTGTTTTTCTCTTGCTTTGGGGTTGCTTTGCTCTCCCCAGAGGTGCTTTTATTGCCATGCTGGGCTAATGGGAGAGTCTCACGTCACCCCGCTCCCCCTGGTGCCCTGCTCTGTGAAGAAGCCGTGTACTGGGATTGCACAGAGCCTGCTTCTCTTCAAATCTCTGTGTATAGCTGTACAGGTACAGTGGTGGTTGTTCTGAGTGTCAGGAAGAAGTAACAGTGTTTTCCTATGGCAGCTCAGCTGAGCAGCAGGTTTTGTGAAGAAAGCGGTTGTTGTGTTTCAGGTTGGTTTTTTTACTTTCAGAGGGAATGAGAAAAAGAGCTGAGCGCATCAGTGTCTTTGCACCCATAGCTACAGTGCTCGCTATACCATGAATGCTATAATATGTATTGATTTGTTTGCTTTCTACTGTGAAGTGTTTAATGTTGCTGCTTGAAAGATGATTTTTTAAACATATGGTGTTATACTGAGTTGGTTCTGACATCAAAAAATCAAGAGAAAATGAGCAGGGGAGATACTGAGGATATCAAAATGATTAATTGCTGCATTAGCATGCAGGCACTGAGTGTATTTTGCTTTATGGATTACTTGTTTCTAAGAGTATGATGGTGGCTTCTGGGTTGTACTGAAAAATGTGCATCTTAGGTATTGATGCCTAACTTCAGAGGGATTACATTCCTGGAGAATGAAAGGAGGGGGTAGAGAAGGGAAGAGGGAGGAAAAAAAGTTCCACAAATACCATCCCCAAACAATGCAGTGTGTGGAAACAAGGTCAATCAGCCAGCAGGTGTGAAACCAAACTGCTACCCCAAAACTCCATTTAAAAAATTTATTTAGGAATGCATAAAAACTGTTACTGCCATGTCTGTTGTATGAAAAGTGGGTAAAAAAGTTATCCCTGTGCAGTCTCCTGGACTTTTTATGGGGTTTGTGGTGATCTGCTAGACCTGTATCTGCTTACTTTATCTGTCTGAGTTGAGAGTGGTTATTTGGTCAATTCCTTGATTGTATTGTAGAGTTTGGAGAGCTGTTCAGGAATCTTGAAATGGTGATATATCTTAGCTGTTATTGTTTTTAAAAATAGCATTATTAATTGCTCCATTGTGATCAGGACTTCAGTGTTAACACCAAACATAGATACTGTTTCTGTTTGGTTGTTAAATGTGCATCTGATTGTATATATAAAGCTAATCCCACAGAGACCACTTATGCTTAAAAGTAGCCACATGCTTAAGCTTTATTTTTTTTTTCCTATAAGGACCAGAAAAATCTGTAAGTGTTCCCAGGTGGTTTTTGATGGCGCTGCAATAGCACAGAAATAATCAGGTGTCACACCATTCAGCTGACCAAGCCTTGAGAAGGGCTCACAACAAAAACACCCCCATGGTTAGGGCTTAGCTATGTGTTCACAGATCATTTGGGATTTCATGAGCCGTGTTCCGAAAATCACAGTCCTGAAGTAAAGGATGCTTCAGGAAGTTCTCAGATTCAGTGCAGCTGAAGCAATGCATATTTTCAGACTAGGCACGGATTTGTGGCACCAGCATTGGTGAATTCACTCTTGCAGTTGAGAGCAGAAGACTGCTAAGCAGCATGCCAGAGACAGGTAGCTCAAGGTCTGTTTGTTAAAAGGCAAGTTGTTTTTTATCCATTCTCATCTTGTAGAACCAGCCATGCATGATTGTAATGAGTGATGGCCTGATTAAATCAAAAGCAGACATGGAAGGAACACTATTAATCTGTAAGCATATGTGATGCGAACAGCCATCAAAACGTAATGTTGCAATTATCCTAGGTGGACAGGAATAATTCTTCCTAATTAAATTTTGAGGATGTATATTTGGATGCATGCTTTGGATCCTCTACGTTCTGTTGTTTCTCTACTACTAGAAAGAAAGGTACTAGAATAATCCCCAGTTAGCCTGACTGCATGTCTTTTGATTCCAGATTCATTTTAGCACAGCCTGCCTGGGGACAGGCTTTGTAAATACAATGTGCTATCAAAACAGATCATGTGTTCTCGAACATGTCAGTGGCATCAGTCTCTCTCTTTTTTTCGCCACAGGGAAAAAAAAAAAAAGCTGTAATTTCACATCAGATTATACAGCTTCACTATCATATTTTTAGAAACATCAAAGTAATAGTAAAGAATGTGTAATATACCGTAACAAGATGATTTAGATAGAACAGTCTCACTGTATATATAAGTTGCAGTCCCAAAGACTCCCTCTAGCAGTTCTCGGAGGTGGAGAGAGAAATACAATTTTGTTATCTTCATTTAGTGTGTTTTTTTTTTCTTTTTTCTCTCCTCTGTATCCCACCTAGAAAGTCTATGGACTTTGTCATTCTTATTTTGATTAACAAACACAGCAGTCCTGTATGAATCCTACCACCATACCCCAAAAGTAATTCTGGGCAGAAGTGTCACCTGCTTGTACCTTGTGTCCCTATCCTGGCATCAGCGAGGGTCGTGCCATAGAATTAGGGCCCAATGTTGAGAAGTGTAGCACCCTGAGGAGCTGTGCTAATGGTTTTGGTTGCTCATTATTTTACTCCTTTTTGCCCCCAATACTGTGACCTTCAAGGAAGCTCTCTGGATCCCTTCATTTGAAGGTCTGCTCCAAACACAGTATGGGTATGGACTTCACCGTGTTTTCCTCCAGTCCTGCCCTGGATGGTCCCCTGACACTGACCCACCAGCTCAGGTCTTGGGTGAAGCAGGTTCCTACACAAATAACGTTGCAGGGAGAGGGAAGGGGGGATTGGGGCTGATGCCTCAGTGCTGATAAAAAGCAATGGAGAACGCTGAGGTCAGGGTTGCACAGAGTCCCAGACCCTGGGGTACAGCAGTGCTTCCCATACAAAATGCACTGTCGCAAATCCTCCTGTGGGTGGCTTCTTGAAGTTGCTCAACACCATTAGTTACGTTCCAGTTGAATGAAGTGAAATTGGTGGCTGAAATCCACCCTGATGCAAAATGCCGTCACAAAACACTTAATCTGTATGAGTCTGATCTTCTGCAGGTGCAAATAAAGTTCTAACAAGAGTTAGAACATACTTAATTTGTCTTCAAAGCTTCTTGTATAATTGAGGGCCAGACACACACACAATATTTTGAAACATATTTCCCCAGTCACATCTGCCTTTCAGTGCCCAGACAGTCTAATTTGCTGCTCAGGATGGTTTGGAGTTTGAGTGAAAATCTTGTAGTTGCGTTAGCCTTTATCACTTTTGAAAGTTAAAGACAAAACTGAAATGGTGGCTAATGAGGATATTTGATGATTTGTGGTGACTTTGATATAATAATTGACTTCTAATATATGGTTTCAAAGCAGTCTGATGAGATTCACCTTCCTGACTTCTGTATCTATTCCATTCCTATCTTGAATGTCTATTAAAAGTAAACCTCTCCATTTCTTTGTACTAAAATTCCTTTTATCATTTGAAAATTCTTGAAAAGTGTAATAGGAGAAATTATCAGGACCACACCTGATTAATTCAAAAATTAATTGAGGCTAATTTATATGACATTAGAACATGACTACTTTCATTAATAAACAAAACTATTATCAAAAGGATCAAGCATTTTTTCCTAACTTTGAGTATACCTGTTCAGTTCCCATCATTTAAGTAATCAAATGGTTCCTTGCTTCTGAATGATCACCAAGGGTGCAATTCATTGTGGTGGAATAGACCTGCTCACAGCTTGGATGTTCAAAATAGTAGATGTCTGGTGCATAAAGATCTCTGCATGAGGGTGAATATTTTAATTGTTTACATTACAGCTGCAGCTTTTGCCCCAGATGTATATTCTGGAAAATATGCAGATAAATATTGCTTCTGATGACTTAGAACTGTGTACAGCTGATATGGGAACTAGGGCAGACTCCCCTATAGTGAATTACTGATTGATTGGCTTGGGATGATATGTGATTTCTCATTTGCTGTAAAATCAATAATATTAGCTATCTGCCACTATTTCCATTTGTACATTCTTAGAAGTTCCTTGAGCTTGATCATCCAGTTGTATTTGGTGCTACGCAAAATCCAGAAGAAAAGAAAAGTCTCATTCTAAGTAAGCTGTGGTGTTACGGGCAAAAAGCATGGGAAGGGACAGATGAAATTATTCATCTGGAATTGCATGATCCGTTGGCAGAGCTGTTACCTGGACCTGCCTGGGTGTTGAACCTGAACACGTCAGGAACATGTAAGCCTGTGGGAGGCAAGGTCTTTCTTCTAACTTCCATGAAAGTAGGATGGGACTCGAGCAGGTTAAGGGTACGGCAGCAATATCAGTGGGAAATGCTAAACAATGATACTTTGCCTGGATATTTTTGTTATTTTAACTGTCTGGGAGGTGCTGTATCTTGATTGCCATGCCTTCAAGCCCTGTTTGTAGCAACACTAATTACTGGGAGTTGCAACATAGGCAGGCAGGTGGTAACCCTGAGTGTTGCCTTCCATAGATGGAGGAGTTCAAGACATTGCCATGCATCCCCGATACAGAACTGATAAGTTTTCTAGTGGGTCTGTGCACTATGATGTGCACTAATGTTAATCGGAGGTGGTTTCTGCAGCCCTCCTCTGCCCCTCCACCCAACCTGACAACAGCCCAGGCCCTGCCATTGTTACCATTGTGTGGTATGATAGTGGTTCAGAGAAGAACCAGCTGGAGGAGGCGTTATTTTTAGATATTCTAAATACTTCGGAGTCTTATATAACTGGATTTGAGCAACAGTTGATGCCAGACAATCTCACATAATCAGTTACACAGCTCCATCAGCTCTCTCCTTATATTCACAGAACAGTTTGTGCCCCAGAGAGGGGGTTAGACAGCAAACATCACATCTAGAGCTGCAAAAACTGCAAGAAAAAAGCAATGGGTTGATGACTCCTGAATGGTGAGTGCATACATAAGGAAATAAATATCTTTGGATAATTTCCAAATGGAGAGAAATGCATCAGTAAATATACTCAGGTTGAAGGCCTAAGGTTCAGTACTGAGGTACCTCAATGTGTTTTTTAACAACCATCTGCTGAATCAGTTGATACCTGCTTCTGTGAAGCTTTAGAAAGACTATTCTGGGTAGAGTTCCAGCCCTTGTGTTATGAAACGTGAAGACTGCTTTTCCACTATAGAAATGAATACCGGGAAACCCACTCACAGTCTTGGTGTCTGGCTGAGTTTCGCACGACTTTAATTTGTACAATGGCTTATTTATGGCCCTTCACTTAGTTGATAGTCTTTGTAAATATTTGTGTTTAAACAAATAAATTGTGCTCTATCCGTGTGGGGTACATGAGATCCAGCCTGAGGACTGCTGGTGCATTCTTACCTTGCTCAGTTTTTCTCAGTGTTTACAGAAATCCACTGCTGTTTGTTCCTCTCTATCCAGTTGTGTAGTGTGTCATCTACTCAAACAATTAGTGGTCTCTGGAGGAATTGTAGAAATGGCCAAGAAAGGTAAAAATAGAAGGTCAAACAACAAAATGCACTGTGCAATTAACCTGGCTGCTGTTCCCAAATTACAATGGAGGCTATTTTCCAAAAAAGGGATCAATACACAGTTTGTCATTGTTACAGATGAAGGAAAAATAAATGCTGTCTTGAGCTTATTTTCACGCTGAATTGCTTATCACTCATGAGCAGCTTGGTATAGTAAAGAAGGCAAAGAAGCCTTCAAAGGTCCCCCTTTCAGAGACCACGGCTGGAGCATTCAAATGATGTTGGTTCAATTCCAAGTTCAGATGATGTTGAATTTTAAACCTCAGCAACACAGAAGGTGTTAAGCTATGGGAAAAGCATTGCTCCAACCCGAATGCCAAGGAAGGTTGAGCACGACCGAGACCAGTCTCACATCTGTGTAGATGAGTATCCAACTCCTGCGTGCTGCATTCACAGTGTGCCTGGTAATCCTGATGTGCGGACAGGATGTATTTCAACTTCCTTACCTGTATATTGCCTCTTAGAAGGAATAGGACACTCTGGTGTTACACCAACTTTGCAGTGTTTTCGAAGAGAGAGAACATTCTGTATCTGTAGTACAGGAAAATGTTGCATGTTTTCCTAACAGTCTTCAGGTGAAATAATAGGGGAAGTTGCAGGTATTGATGAAATATGTAGCTGCTTAACATATCAGAAGTAACTCTGGGACAGTTCTGAGTTTACAATCCTGTACCACCCTGTGAAGCTGCCTTTCTGGAGAGATTCCTGTTTCTGAAGGCTCGCTGCTCATAGGCTTTATGTGATACGATGATGGAAATGGTTACTCTTGAGAAAACTGTAGAACATCAGAGTGGGTACGGGACTGCTTGAAATTCTCCTGCCAGAAGTAGATTTAGTGCATTAAAGAAGCGTGTAAACAGAAAAGAAATGGATAAAATAAAATTCTAATTCAAGCTCTATTCTAAAATGAGAGGCATCTGATGTCACAAAGGAAATACTACTTTAAAAATCTCTTTGCCTAGTTTTTATCAGGGAAAGGCCATTTCTCTTTTTGCAGCATCTATTTTTAAACAGTGGAATTAAAATGAATTATTTCATGTATGATAACCCTTTTTGCACAGAGACCTGTCTGAAAGAGTCATTGATTTCCCAGCTCGCAGCATGTTCACCAGCTGCAGTACGAGTGCTTCATCTTTTAATCTCCAATACGAAAGGAACAACAGAGGTCACTGTGGACTCGTGTTGTTGAAAGTGATTACTGGGGGAGCTGAGATAGCTTGCAACAAGGCCAGCCTGCTCTTCATTTAAGTTTATATATATTTATTCCTCTCTGCTCCCCTCCCACCTGGGACCCACATGTTCATGAGTCCAGAGAGAGCTAATTAAAATGACTTGTTCCTTTTAAATAAGTCTGCTAGCAGCTGGTACAAAGCCAGAGCAGGTATCATTTTCATATACCTGCCTTAAAAATGATGGTATTGTCCTTTCCTTTCTCTCGAGCAAAATGTCTCCTGTTTCTGTTCCTCCTTGCTCCTACTTTAATTACTGTTTATTAGAGACATTGAATTCACTGCCTTGGAGACTTGGAAAACAAGAAAAGTGGGGAATCTGTTGGAGAGGCTGCTGTAGCAAATGTCACACCTTTTCTACCTCTGGTATTTTACAGTAGACCCCCGGTAAGAAACAGTCCATGTCTGAAAGAGCTCCCAATAATGGGCAGCAGACATAGGCATAAAGAAGAAAAATTACACTGTAAATTATTTCCACGCTATTTAGCCATTCAAATCTGCTATTTTGAAAGCAAATGCCTTCCTTTGGACTTTCACATTCACTTGTAGTGTCAAAGATCCTGAAGCAAATGGACTAAATGAAAGAAGCTAAATATTCTTTCTCTGTAATGGAAAATATGCAATGAAAAGCAGCAGTTCCTAAGTCTTCTTGTAAACACAAAGGTTATTTTGTTCCCGTATATTCCAGAGCTATCAGTGAAATAGGCAATACAAGGAATCTTTAAGGTGAAGATGGGTACATAGGTTTATCGTTAGAAGAATGACAGGGATACCAAGCTGAACCCTGTGCTAGTGAACCTTATAGAATATTTACCTTTCTGGATCTCTTCTTTGGTAGCTTTTACTGCAACCAGGACAAAAAAAACCTCCAACCTTATGTGAATAAGTTCTTAACCTTCCAAGCCAACCTGTCCCCAATCATGAACGGAATATCGCAATGAGTGGGTGCAGCTGTCTCAAGTGCATGCATCACTTTATTGAAGAGTGTAACAGGCATCTAGAAATTTTGTATGATTATTTTAACAACAAAGTGAAGGGGAAATTTCTTATTCTGCTTTTTCTGATTTTTTTTCACATCAAAAAGGATTTCTTTGTGTGCAATTGAACTGCAAGGTATTTTTCCTCCGAAGGTTCAGGGTAGTATTCAAATGCTAGTTCAGCTTTAGCCTGTATTATTGGTTTTTGAGATGAGATATGGGTCTGATAATTAACTTTTAAAAAACAAAGTTTAAAAAATATTGCCTATTTAAAAATTCCATGGTAATTCTTAGAAACTAAGTGCCTAAGTAGGACTTAAAGGTGTTCTTGAGAAGGTAAAACAAGGATTTGTTTTCTATACATCAAGGTAGCGAAGTATGACAAAGGTTAGATATTTAGGGTCAGCTCTCTAATGGGAGTTAGGTACCTTGTTGGGTTTTGACCCCAGCAATGCACATTTGCAAGAGTTGAGGATTTGGCCACCAGTGTTTTACCAGCCCTGTGATTACTGTAAGATTTTTTGGCTTCTTTTACACTTCTGATCATCCAGTCCCAGTGGGGGCCACTGCAAACATAACCAAACATTATGCTTTAAGTGTATTTTTTCCGGCAAATGTTTAAATTAGCATTTGCAAAGCTTGGCTGGCTGCCAGAAGCAATGAGAGACAAATGTCGCTTATCAGATTGTATTATACATTCCATAAATGCCAAAGTCATCCCTTTCTGCTGCTCCAATGCAGTAAAGAACTGGGATGAATCTGAGACCAAGAAAGTTATTCTGGTTCTTTACATAATACAAAATATTGCTGTTGTTTACCCACAGTTACAGTGCTTACCCACAGACTTAATATTTCCATTACAAGAGAACCATAAAAAAAATTGTAATTATCCATTGTGGTTGCATATACTACAAATTCCTTTTTTTTTTCCCACCTCTCTATTCAATTCCATGGGAAACTGTAGCTAGACCTATATTAAAAATGCCTTCACGCATTAACTTATCACATTGCAGCTTCACTTATAGGATGCATTGGAAGCTGATTCTGAGTTTTAAAATAGTCAACTCTATTAAATCATAAATATGGCATTTTTATAGGATATATATTGTATATAAATTATATAGCAATACTCTGTTGGATTTGAGCTATTTCTTCACTCTTGTTTTCTCTATGCTTCCTGACATTTTTTACAACAGTTTATTTTGCAATGGCTATAACAAATAGCTCACCTACCTTCTACTGGCTGTGAAGAACCAGATTCTTTGGTTTAAAATGGGACAGTCCTTCATGCTTGTGTCAGATGTCATTCCTGTGGGTGATCATGCTGACTTCTCCAAAACTCCTCAGAATTGGTGGTTAAGAATGGATGGCTCCAGCTCTTTGCAGAAGAGGAGCTCAAGATCTCATTTCTCACTATTCAGAACAGGGTTTAAATGCTGCAAAGGAATCCTTTGTCTGGGGTGAACTTCATCCCAACACCAGGATGATAACAATCTAGTCTTACCTAGCTAGCTTTTTCTCATTCCAAATTCTATAATTCAAATCCAGGAAAGTGAGTGAAGTAGAGTCAATGCTCAGTGAAACACCCAATTAGAGTAAATTATCTGAAATAAAAGAATGACAAACAAGAATTTGTTTTTCTCTGTCATTAGGCAAGCTTGATAATAGAACCACTGAGGAGCCAAACAGGAATGCATCAACAGAGATGAGAATTTTTTTTTAAAATTTAAAAACATGCATTATTTTTCTTCTCAGAAGCTTGTTTTTGAGGAAGGTGGTTGGATATTTTTGTTGTTTGTTTATTTGGGGTTTTTTTGGCTGCTGATTTTGTGGACATGACTTGGGCCTGCCTTTGCCTGTCCCTCATCTTTACGTCTTTACAGTCTTTGCTAGTCATTTGCATAAGCAATGGCAGTAGTCAATCATTTCTCTTCCATTGACTGCTCAAGCAGGATGAAGATTGCTCCCCACTGAAACAGAGTACAAATGCAAACTCGGCCATCAGTGCTGAGCTTAGATATTAAAGTCTATCGGTTTAGGGATTTTCTTCTGCTAAATAACACTGATGGATTTATTTTTCTTGCTGTGTTTAGTGCCATGAATCGCTTTATCCTTTTTTTGTTGAGATTGCCCTTTGCCAGCATGGCAAGACCAACGATGGGCCACTCATCAAACCCCATTAGTGTTCTGGGAGGATTTCTCCCCCTCCCTTTTTTCCTGTGAATTAAACTGTCAAATTATTGAGCCAACAGTTCATGACCAGTCTAAAAATACTGAAGAAAATAAGTTCTGCATGGTTTATAAACAGAGTTATGGGTCATCCTGGATGACAGAGAGCGGCAGGCATTAGATTATGGGGCTTTTTTACTGCCACCTCTTCCTCCTGATTATTCAGAAGGGGTCTGCTTTTGCTGAAGCTCCTCATCCTCCCAGGCTGCCTTCTGTTGCTCTTCCTACATACTGCCAGGCTGCTATTTGTAAAAGACAGTTGATGTCTGTGCAAGGGGGATGAGTGGTCTGTCATACAGACCTTCAGCAGCACCCGTGTGCCAGCCTGTAAGAGGACCCGTCGCGACATCTCTAGACAGTCCTTTTAACTGTACAGTGATGTCTTCTGGGGATGTGCGAGCACTAGGCTGGTAATGTTGTTTCCAGTAATAAACAAACAGGAAGCAAAGTCCTATCTGCTTGCTCCTTAGAGCCCCACCATCTGTCATCACATATAGATTTTCAGACTCACTAGTTTGCTAATTAATCATATTGGGGGTGAGGGTAACTTGCATTTGGCATTTCTGCAGGGAAATAAGGTAGAGAAAGTCT
>NW_010100062.1:0-2900 GCF_000699245.1 Pterocles gutturalis | reverse complement strand
TCCTGCCCTGATTAGCTTCGTTACAAGGGCCAGCTCATCAGAGATGGCGAGTTCCTCGTGGCTCCTGTCCCCTCTCAAGCGAGCAGGTGGTGAGTGGGAAGGCAGGGACAGGCTGTGTGCGGAGCTTCTGCTCTGCCTGCCCCGAAAATATGGATCGGTGGTTACGAAAGGGAAAATTATCTGTGCCAGATAAAGGCCTGGTGGAGATAACATCTCTCGGTATAACTTTGTGCTGATCTTCCAAAGGTTTTGCTGTATCTCCACAGATACACCATGTCTGGGCTGAAAGATGTGCTGGAGGAACAGAATACCTGACACAGTGTCATTGGGAAATGACATTGCAGTAAATGCAGGGGGAGAAGCTCTGTATTCCCAATATGTGTTGTATATGGTACGGTGAGCACATGTAGGAGAATGAAAAGCACATATTGCAGAATATAAAACATCCCTGGCTGCACATAAAGTATATTTCAAGTGTTCTGTGAAGCTGGCCTATTTTTATGAATCTCAGATATATTGACAGACAATATATAGGCAAAATGTGATTGCAGCAGTTCTAAAAATCATTTTAATGATGTAAAGTAGCAATATTTTTCACCAGTTATAAAATTATATTGGCTTCCTATAATTCATTTAATGGCAATTATACTAAAAATACTTCCACTCAAAGTAAGTATCTGTAAGAGCCTCACAGAAGTGACAATGTTTGCCAGATATTTGCTTACACAAGCTACACCTTCACAATGTAATCAAAGAAGCTGTTTTGCTATTAGTTCTGCTTGAATTTATAGCCTCCAAGCTCCTCACAAGATGTGGATGAATAATGCCAGTGTCAAGGCACTGTGAAAGCTCAGAAGGAACCTAAAATTCCTTATATTTCAAATTATTCTCCAAAGCTTTCAAAATTGGATTCAATTGAATGAATTCTTGGAAAGAAAAAGTAATAGCTTGTCTCCATTTGTAACTGGGCCAAGCATAAACTACAAGCTTTACTGCTTCTGCCTACATTGCTAAGGAATTCAAAAATATATCTGAACGGTGAGCAGCTGAAGAGGTTTTGCCAGTACTGAAACTGCGTTATCTGTGCCTTGAATCATTTTTAATGTTTGACTCTGCAGAGATTCAGATGAGGAATCAAAGGGCTGGATTCCTCAGTCTGCTAAACTGAACAGGCTGTTGAATTGGCTGGAAATGGGATATATTTAGCCAGAAATGTCTTTGTAAGCTTCACGTTTCTGTTAGTTGTGGTGCTTGTCATTGCTTTTCTATAACTCCCTCTCTCCCAATTGCCACCAAATCTGGGCTGTCCAGAGCTGAACAGGAAGGATGAACGAGGGAGCAGATGGGAGGGGGGAGATGGTGGAAAAGGTTCAGGATGGGGAGGCTCAACCACACCTCCTTATCAGCTGGGATCTGCTTGTGTTGCTTGAATCTGTCTGCCCAGAGCTTTGATGCAGGCCAGGATAACCAGAAAGGAGGGGGAGCAGCCTTCTTCAGCTCTGAGACTTGTGCTTTCCTGGTGTTTAGTCTTGTGTAGTGGAGAACAGAGTCAAATCTGCTGCTGCTCTGTTCTGAACAGACTGGTGGTACTGGTGAAATGCCCTGTACTGGGCACTCCATGGGTATTGCAGCTTGGGACTGTTGACAGACTGGTGGTACTGGTGAAATGCCCTGTGCTGGGCACTCCGTGGGTATTGCAGCTTGGGACTGTTGGAGGAGGGCACCTAGCTGTAGGGGTGTAAGCTGATAGTAGCAATGTATAATGTACGAGGAGGTGGCAGTCAAAACAGTAAAGCAAAACTCCTGGAAAGTTTTGTGCTGTTATTGCCTTTGCCTGTGTGGTTTGTTACATGGGCTCTGACAGTGGTGAAAACATTTCATGCTCTGGTAATCTGTCCCTTTTTGAACTTTATCTGCTCTTGCAGGTCTCTTTTTCTTTCTTTTTCTTTTTTCTTTTTTTTTTTTTCCGGAGTTAGAGAATTAAAAAGTGGTTTTCACTTAGCATGATGAGTCACTCCATTGTAATAGCAAAATCTGGGCATTTATTTGGAATTGGACCACAATCATTTATAAAACCCTGCAGAAACTATCTTGACTCAGATGATAAAAAGACATCATTATAATTATTAGAAAAAAAATACCTTCTATTTTAATATTTTCCCAGACTGTTTAACTGAAGAATAGAAATACAGCTGTGAGTAAGAAAAATGACTTAAAAGAATTCTAACACTATTTAAAGAGCAGTCTGGATTAACAAGGCTGCCTCGTTTATACCTACCACACGGAATTCTCTGAGTATAACTATTTAATTAATTGCACTAAAGCATAGCAAAGCATTTCTGACTTTCTAGAAAGCCATACCTAAAATATCTGACACCAAACTTTCTCACTTCACTCATTCCACTTAGCATTAGTTCCCAGTTTAGAGCAGTAGAGAAACGTTCTCTACAGTTAAAAAAAAAGCTCCCTAAAAATAAGCAAAGTTTAAATTAATAACTTGTGGTAATCTTTGTGATTCTTTTTCTCAGAGGTCTCTAACTCTGTGTCAGGCTACTTCTGTGCAGTGCAATGCAGCCCTCTGTAGAGCTGTCACAGCAGAGAGCAGCCGCTCTGCATCAATCCGTTGGGTCGCATCAGCTCGGACTGAGTACCTTGCTCTGCAGCTTCTGCAGCTCAAGCCAGTGCATCTGTATGGCACCACGGAGTGGGCTCACCCAGGGCCAGCTCTAGATATCTCCATTCAGTTCTCTCTGCAATGTTCAGACGTGCAAGCTCATGGCCAAGTGCCTGCAGGCAAATGCATTGCCAGCTGCCAGCCTGGGTGCTGGAGCAGATACATGGGTAGCTCGCACGTGTGGCTCTGAAGATCTTTTGAGAAGAAAACTCCAGTTCAGTTCTGC
>NW_010100061.1:0-257 GCF_000699245.1 Pterocles gutturalis | reverse complement strand
ACCCCCACACAAACAACCCGCCCCCACCCACACCGTCCCCAAGCAAACCGTCGCTGAGACAACTGACGCCAAGACAACTGTCCCCTCATCAATCGTTGCCATGCCAACAGCTGCCGAGGCTAACGTCACCGAGACAACCATTGCAGAGACAACCATCGCCACGCCAACAGTCTCCATGCCAACCATCGCCGAGACAACCATTCCCGAGACAATGGTCCCAGAGACAAGCGTCCCCATACCAACTGTCCCCACACCAA
>NW_010100060.1:0-510 GCF_000699245.1 Pterocles gutturalis | reverse complement strand
TCCCTCTTGAACTGAGGGTCCCAGAACTCTGGTTATAGTGTAGCTTTGCACTACACTTTAGCTAAAAATAAATCTTTTGTTGACATCTACAGACAAATGATCCACCTATCCCAGTAAGGCAGCTTTAGATACATCCATGGACCACCATTGGCCATAAAAGGGCCCTAATTCACCTCAATTCTCCCTGGTAGGCTCAGAATACTATTCTTCAGACAACAAGTAGAGTTCATGGATAGCATAAAATTGCAAATATGTCACTTTTAGAAAAGCTATATATCAAAACCCATCCTATTCTACTTAGAAAAAAATTCTTATTAAACAGTAACTGACATGAGACAAATCTCAGAACTAGAAAAATTTAGAGAATAGGAAGTCTACATAAGCAACAGGAGAAAATCCTGATTTCAGGGTACACTTGGAGTATACAATGGTCATCAAACACTAACAATAAATGTGAAGAAAATAAGTAAGGTCTACTAATAAGAAATACACATGGTATCTTCTCAAATT
>NW_010100059.1:3891-6552 GCF_000699245.1 Pterocles gutturalis | reverse complement strand
CCTTTCTTCTAGTTTTTTAAAGCGCTTTCTATATTCAACAGCAAACAGCGGTGCTCCCGGTTTTTGTGTAGCCTCCTCAAAAGACCCGTCATGCATTGGGAGGAGCCCTTGCCCCTTGGACTGGGGGAACAGAGCAGCAGCGGAGACCTGCCCAGAGGGAGCAAGTTCATGGGTTTTACAGCATCTTGCTCCAGCAAGTGGGGCCACGACAAACAGCCCGTTCCCTGGCTGCAGGGGAGGCACAAGAGCGGCTTTAAACAAATTTCTGCCCCTTTCTTTTTTTTATTGTTATAAGAAACCTGTACTAGAAACCCCCTTTCCATGATGCCACTGCCCAGCCTTCGAGGGATCAGGGAACACACACAGCAGGGGCTTGTTTTTCTGAAATCCACATAAATTTTCAACTTGTTTTAAAAATAAAAAAAAAAGTCACAGGATGAGCCCTTCCCTGGTTGTGGCACGGGTGGGGAACGGGACTGAAATGCTCTTGGTGACATTTCACTGATTTTTTTTTTTTTTTTTTTCACTTGATGGCCAGTAGTTATTCTCTGGTTTTGTTCTTCTGTCCCAGTGGGTTGCCTTGGATTTTAATTGCAAAGCCAAAGCAGTTTGGGGAGGGGATAGGTTTGTCCAAGAGGTCCCTGAGCCTGTTCTCAGTGCATTGTAGGCAAAAAAAAAAAAAAGTAAAAAAAAGTGACTTGGGCACAGTGTTCACTATAAAACCCCACTTTCCCTGTATGAATGTAAACCTGTGTGCCATGGTTTCAGTTTTCAATAAATCTTTGGGAAAGGATTTGAGCAAAGCAAGCATGAGCGTGCTGTTGTGGCCTGAGGCAAGTCCCTGGTGGTTCCTGCTCCGCTGCCCAACGGGCACATCCGAGCAGCCTGCACGCCCCGTGGCCACCTCTTTCTTTTCCATCTCTCTTTCCATCGCCGACTTAAAGCTGAGTTTTATGACCGAATGCATCTTAATACACATGCTGCTCTTTATTTTCTTTTTCTTTTTTTTTTTTTTTTTGAACCAATCACAAAGTGCTTTACAACCAGCGGAGGAAGCTTGTCTCCGGTGAGAGGGCAGCCGTCTCTGGGATGAAACATGGCAGCATTTAAATAATGCACGGCAGCAGCTCAGGGCATTTTAGGACAGGAGGCAAAGGGGATGGAGCTCAGCTGCAGATAGGAGCAGGTAGGGGGGAACCTGCCATTCTCCTTCAAGCCCCTCCATCCTGCCAGCAAGAATGTCAGCTCTTGTCCTCCATCAGCATCTCCCTGAGGCTCTGCTGGGCTCTGGTCCCCAGGGATGTGTCCCTCTCAAAGGCAATTTTTGAGGTGCCACCACAGCTCAGCAGGTTGGTCAAGTGATATTGAAGGATTAAAATTTTCTTTGCTGGGAGAGCACTGGTGCCGCTGCGACTCTGGTTACGACTGGGGAGGTGCAATTTCAGAGCTGTCTTTTTTGGATCAGGGTGGTTTTTTTATTTTTAGGTTTTTTGGCAGTTTGGGTTTTGGTGTTGTGGATTTTTTTTTTCTTCTTCCTCCTTAACTTACATATCTCAGGGAAAATTAAAAATATGCTTGCCCCATGCAGCCACATCAAGGAGTTTCTCCCCTGCTTGCTTGCTTTTTGGGCTGCTTGCGCTTGGTTTTTGGACTCTCTCTTACTTTTAAAATGAGACTTCACCTTGCTGAGAATCACAGGATGGTTTGTGTTGGAAGGGACCTTAAAGATCATCGAGACCCAGCCCCTGCCATGGGCAGGGACACCTCCCACTAGAGAACCGAAGTGGAGGGAGATGGAGATTGTAAAGAGCATTTCAGTGCTGCTCGGGGCCAAAACACATGAAAAGCAGGTTCAGGAAACCCGCTTGCCGGCTGGATTTTGGGATGTTACGTGAAGTTGTCCACGTGCCCTGAAAAACTGACCTTTGTGGGTTAAAAACTGGATCTTTCCATTTTGGGACCACATCTGCAGCTTTGTCTTCTGCAGAATGAGAATAAAGAGAAAAGGGTCATTGCTTCCAGCACCTCCCGCTGGGAAAAACAGGGCAGAAAATTCAACTGGATCTCTGATTTTGCATGGGATTTTTGCTCTGTGCTTTTGCTTATTTATTATTTTATTATGATTTTTGCAGATTATTTCTGTTCAGCCATGATCTGAACCAAAGCCCAAACCAGCACTAATATTTCTGAAGGGAAAAAAAAAAAAATAAGAGTTTAAAAAAATATGTATCGTGGCAGATTTTGGCCCTGCAGCAGCTGGCTCTTGGCTGTGACGCAGGATTTGGAACCGCTGCTTTAAGGGGGGACAGTGGAACTCGGCCACGTCCCCCAGCCGAGCTCTGGAACCAGGCGTGGGGCTGGGGAGAGTGCTGTGGCCGGGGGCTAACTGTTTGTTTCAGCTCAAGGCTGTGGCATTTTGGAGATTTTTTTTCATTCTGTGTCCTATAAACCATCATCACCCAGCTGCTGTGAAGCCAGCAGTGTTTTTAAGGTAATAAATGACTTTGATAACGCCTGTGGCAGGGGGAGAGGCGTTAATCAAACTCATTTATTACCTTCGGAAACTCCCCACCCGTGGGTGACCTATATTCCTCCCCCCGCAGCGGATGCGCAGCAGCACGGCAAGTGTGCAGGTCCCCGTGCGTTATTTAACCGAGCGAG
>NW_010100059.1:0-3860 GCF_000699245.1 Pterocles gutturalis | reverse complement strand
CTCGATACGCACTCCGGCTACCCCGCCTTGCCACTTTTATCTGCTCTAAAGGCTGTGTCAATAATACATTTCTGCCATTGAATATTTTATTGATGGTTTAATTTTTTTTTTTTTTCCTGCTCGCAATTCCCATTTTGAGGCTGCGTGATTGTTCCTAATTAAAATTTTATGCCCTGGGAGAAGCCTTCTTGCTACAGTGGAGACGATGCTGTCCTTTTCTAGGCCACTACAGAGTGGTAGGAAGGAATTACTCATTGTTATGAAATTAAAACAAAGCAAATAAATTATAGTGTTTTCCCTTAAAAAACAAACCAAAAGCCCAGCGTATGGCATGTACTGGAGAGGGAACAACTGGCTGGCGGGCAAGGCAGGGATCCAAGCGTACCGGGTGGCTCGAGGATGCTGCGCCTGGGTGAGCAGAGCTGTGTCCCCATGTCCCTCGGGCACTGCGGAGCGGCTTCTTCCTTCCCTGCAGTGGCTGGGAATGGGCTTCAAGGCTTCTCCCTTCTCATACGCTTCTCACAGCCAGCTCCAGCACCACCCAAAAATCAAAAAGCAGAGGATATACCTATTTTTCAATAGTGAACAATTCCAGCATCCTTTTTTTTTTTTTTTTTAGGTAAAATAAATCCACAAGCTAACTGGAGGCTCTGTCAGCACAAAGCACACTATTCAGGAGAGTAATTCAGCCACCTCCAGCCTCCCTGGGGCTCTTCCCTGTACTACCAGATTATTTTTTTTTTTAATATTGCATAAGAAAAATGGCTCACAGCTCCTCACCCATCTCCCCTGGCCTGCGGTGGGTCGTTACACCAGGCATCCTCTGCAGAGGGTGGCCAGGGGGCCAGCGCTGCCCCAGTCCAGCCCAGTTTCTCAAGGGCAGCGCAGCTGCAGATACTCAAAACACCCCAAATTCACAGTGTGGGTTGAGTTCCTCAGGGTTGGGGTTTGCTCTTTTTTGCCCCATAAATTTCCTCTAGAGTGCCAGAAGCGTTTGTGCTGCCTCACAGCCACAGGTTTTGGCAAGCGGCTTTCGAAGCACGTGCTTCAGCAGCAGTTACTCAGGGAAAGGTGTGAATAACTGGAGGAGAAGATGCCTGGTGGGTTTGCTCCCCGAGCAGCGCACAGATGCTCTGCTGCTCGCTCCTGGGCACACAGCTCCTACCGGGGAGATCACTGCGGATGGAGAAGAGAAACTCTTTGAAATCGCATGCATGTCCGTGCAGGGAGCTTTGTCTGCTCTCCTTGTGATGATTTTCCTTTCTCTGTCTCAGGGTAAAGCCTGAGTGCATTCTACCTTGCCCTGGGGGAAAAAAAAAAAAAACAAACAAACAAAAAAAAAAAACATAAAGCACTAGAGGAGGCCGGGAAATTTTCTTGTTTATGGATGAGCAAGTTTCTCTCCCAACGGAACCTCCTGCCAGCAGAAATTTATTTTTTTTTTTAGGATGTATTATATAAGTCCCTGCTTGCATTTAACTAACTGACTTCCTCTTAAACAATTTATGTACTCCTTCTATTCCTCGCAGGCCAGCTTGCTCCTTTGGCGAGGCTCACTGCGTAGGACCTGCCCTGACACACAGACAGAACACGACAGGGCGCTGCCTGAAGCATTAGGCTGCTCGCTTCCCTCTGTGGAGTGCTGAAACGAGAGAACAAAATCTTTGGGGAGCATAGAGAGTCCCTCCAGCTTAACGGGTGTGACATTCAGCATCTTCCCCTCCTGTACGGCGCACCCCTGCCTCACCTGAAAAATCTCACAGCATCAGTTCTGAGCAAGAGCTTTTAGTACCTGACTGCTCGTGTTACCAGGCTGAGGATCACCTTACCCATCTGGTCATCAGCTGCTGGAAAAGCACGCGACTAAGGGGCATCCCCGCCCTGGTGTATTTTCTCATTGCTCGAGAGCACTCCATGGCTCTTGGGCAAGGGCAGGAGTGAAGGCACCGATGCTGGGGTTTCCCCTTGAGCAACAGCCAGGTAGCACCCTTCCGCTCTCCTTCTCAAGCCACCTTCACTGGTGACAGAGGCAAAATACGAGCTGGGAGGCACGGGGCATGTGATGCACATCAGACAGGGCACTGATAAGGGACAGCCTTCCTCTTCAGCTGGTCCAGCGCCCTGGATTGCGGTAATAAGCACCCAAACACTGGTTTTGCACTATTTATTGAAGACTTCAGGTGACCGCACAGCAGGTTAGTTTTGAATCATGCCACAAGAATGTGAAAAACAGGAATTGAGCTGTATGCTCCCGCCCTTACTTACTGGAGAGAGACACACACACACAAAAAAAAAAAAACCCCGCAAAACCAAACAAACTTCACCTCAAGCCCTTGCCTTTGCTTACTGGAGCCGAACAGGATGGTTCCAGAGGTAGCAGGAAGTCAGAAGTGTTCATACCACGGTGCTGCTCATGGGAATTGGGACAAGTCTTGGCCAGGCGACCCACGGAGCTGCGTCTGCCAGTGGCATCTCCAGGGGCTGGTCCTGGGCAGCGCAGTCCCACCGCAGGGCTGTTTGCAGAGAGAAACAGAGTGCCTTCGATTTCTGACACAGGTTGGTTACATGCCTGGTCACCTGTGACACAGGTGGCTGGGGACTGCAGGGCTGCAGTTTCCACTCTCAGACACACTCACACATGGGTGTGTTTTGCAGCAGGGTGTGTTTTGCACTACGTTCCCCCTCTCCCTGCTCTCCCTGTGGCCACACCGTGCTCCCACCAGCTCGGGAGCAGCCATGGGACGATGCTCTGCGTGCAGCTGCAGGAGGAGGAAAACCTTCTGGGGCTGAGAAACCTGCAAACTTGTTCCCCCCTCTTCAAAAAAAAAGGCCCATTTGGCTTCTGAACACACATGAAAGCAGCTTTGGTAAATTCAGACATTTTTTCCTCTCTTTCCAGCATGTCTGAGCACCCTGGACTCTGCCAGTCTGCGCAGGGCACAGAGGGAGCTGGTTTTTCTTGCGGAAGAGCAGATGCTCCTCTGGGACCCAGCGGGAGAAACTACAAAGGACCACAGGCAGGAGATGGGGACCTGCAACATTTCTCCAGGAGAGACTTTATCAGCGCCTTACGTGCAATTAACTACTTACTGGCCAGACCACTGCTGAGTCCTTCGGATCAAGCCCTTACAGCAGTCCAGGGCTATCCGTGAGCAGCCCAAGAGCCCCTGAGCCCCTCCGGGGAAGCGCGGCAGGCTGCGGTGGGTCCTGGCTGGTTATTAGGAGCTTAAGCTGCTGACAAAGCTGTGCTGCATTTCAGAAAAGACACTTTTCAGCTACCCCGCTTCTTCACCAGCCCAAAAAGCACAAGAGAGAACTTTGTAGGAGAAGCAATGTGCTTCGTCACTTCCTCTGTGTCTAGTGACAGCCGCCCTGGGTGGCCGGAGGGTCCCTGCTCCTCGGGGCCATGATGTCAGAGTCCCCTACGTGACAGCACAGCATGACCACGCAGGGCAGCTCTGCCAGCACCCAGCCTGGGCCGGGGGGCCCACAGAGCTCTGGTGCAAGAGGCGGAAAGTGGTGAGCGAAGGTGAGGGGCAGGATGGGAAGCAAAATGGCAATGGAAAAGGAAAGCAAAGCTCGTTACTGCTCCTCCTTGAACAGACTGGAGTCTCTCTTTAAAGGTGACTCATCGGGGCAATACTAGGCACGGCTTCTTCTTCTAACACACCCTTGGCAATGGCAGTTTGGTTACTCACTGCCGGGGTATCAGGACGTCACCGGCTGGGATGAAGCATCTCTTTAACTCGGTACGGAGTCCAGCAGCACTCACGCACTTTGGAGAGGAGCAGAGAGGGGGGCACGCCATCCCTCCTGGCCAACTTTTACCACCTACTCTACTTAACCGTGCACGGCCACAG
>NW_010100058.1:35126-47154 GCF_000699245.1 Pterocles gutturalis | reverse complement strand
TTATTTATATAATATATATGTTTATTAATAATAACTGAAATAAGTCAGTGACTTAGAAACAGAAGATATTTCTTGTTTCAGCCAAGAAACTGAAGCGTGCCTTCCTTGCCACTCAGTCTCTCTTGACAGTTTTAATGCTTAGTCCAACCGTTTCTTATGATCTCGTTACCTCCTTTCCAAGGAAAGTGTCAGAGGAGCCGATTCAGACACTAGGATAGTTACGCTGCCTATACTTTTCTCCCAAGATGCAGTCATAGTCTGGAGTCTTTGTACAGTTTCATTGCAGAAGGTTTCTGATAACACAAGTGATGCCATGGGAATCCCCCCATGATGTCTTTTGACGTCTACTGTAATATTTCATTATTATCTCAAAGTCAGTGTTAGATTCCCAACTAGAGCAATCGATACAATACCTTACAAAGACACAGCAAGATACAACCCAGCTCAAAACATCTTACTTGGCAAAATAAAACAGTTAAAAGTGTAATATTTCTATGAGTTCTTAGAGGATTTTCTGCATGTTTTTGAATTATATAAGGCAGGAGAGTAATTCCCCCGGGAGAATTGGTGAAACAGTGTGATACAATATTCCTTTTCAGATACTTGGTAATACAGCAATCATAGTTCCAAGGACTAAAATTGGATCAGGTGGTAGAATCTATAAAACCTAACACCCAGCAGATTCCCACATTTCCTCCTCAGCATACAGCTCCTATGGAAGGATTCGGCAGACTTGCAGAATGCGATAGGATGCGAGCTCAGCAGTGTAAACAGTATCAGCAGAAGAAAAAGTGGATAAACCTTCCAAGAGTTTGAAGAAAACCAAAGAAAACTATTTCTTTTTTTCTTTCCCTAAAGTGTAGCCAGCAGGGAGTTAACCAATTTAAAAAAAGTAATCAAATTTTCTAAAACAATTACTATGCCACAGCATATTCCATTTAGCACCACTAAAGAGCAGCCACCTCTAAGGCAGTGAGCAAGCTCCCAACAGGGAGCAAAAACAGTTCTGGCTACCAACTGCAGCAAATTCCACTGTGATTACCAAAGGGGACACAGCATGCTTCAAATGATGTTTTCAAAGAGCTGCAGCCTTGTTAGCAAAGAAGAGTCCTCAGTCATTAAAATCTTAGCAAGAAAAATCAACACAGTACATTCTACAGTATTCTCATTTCTTTTCCAACAGTCAATTTTCTTTGATTCATACATAAGTTAAGACTAAACAGATCATAAATGTGATTTTTTTTTTCATTCCACACCAAAATAGTTAATCAACAGAGTTACTGTATAGTGGATGCTGTATACGCACTCACGTGCTCTTTTTCGAGTACAGAGATGGCTTTTGAAAAACCCGGAGAATCTGATAAAATATAGGCAGCTGGCAACCCATCTCTTTCTCGCACCCCAGAGCTGGAGTGCATGCCTGCGAGAGCTCAGCTTTTTTCTCTCTGCGATTTTGTGTTTCTCCGGCAGGCTGTGACCTAGACCAGAGAGAACTGTGTGCGAAAAACACAGTCAGGAGTCGGGGGGGGGGGAAAAAACACTTACATTTTTCCATCCTTCAAATACTGCATTAAGTTCTTACCTTCCGCAGGTGTGAAGTTAGGTACAGCAAAAACATCCAACAGAAAGTAAGGGTTTTTTGTAACCCTTGAAAACCACCCTTTTTTGCAACCACCTCGAAAATAGTGATGGTGGCTAAGCTGATGAAAAGGCACGAGAGACCCCAGGCTCACCATTCCTTGATTTTCTAGATGAGGAGCTGGGCTGGAACACGCTCCTTTCAGAGCTGCACAGAAGCCACCCCGCAGCGAGGAGGGATGCAGGGCTCCCTCTCTGCCTCCACTGAACACTGATGGCCCTGAGGACCCACAGCTGGGGGTCTTCTCCCTTGTGAACCCCACCCATCAGCCTGGGAGCTTCGGATCAGCCTGTTCCATGCTAATGTCTGCCTCTGAATGGATGACTTCAACAGGACACAAAGAGTGAAAATGGGCATTTAAGGCTCAGCAATTCTCGGGAGCAGGGAAGGAAGGGAAGTCCATAAGGACAGGACACAATGAGACACTTAGTGGCATTTTTCAATCCAAAATAAACTGGAAAAAGCGGCTGCCTTACAGCCGTGTCTGTAAAAAGCCAGGATTATTTAACGGTGTCTGGCAGCCATCTATGTTCTGCTTTCTTTGTTGATCCACAGAAAGCAAAGTGCATGTTAATAATTTTGCAATTACATGCCAATGTAATTAGTCTTGTGTTACAAAAAGCTTTTTTGTTGTAAACTATCACAAAACCACAAAAGTAATATGTAAAGATTTATCTTCCCATTCACCTGGTACGGGTTGAAGTCACTAACCTAGAGTCAAAAGCCTCTGATTTTTTTTTTTTTTTTTTTAGTTTTTCTGACCTATCTTGTTGCTTCAGATTACGATGGTATCTGCCTATGCAAACATCAAAGAATACAATTTCATTTTCTTAGACCTATGCACTAGAATCTACCCTTTCAACCTTTGCTAAGTGATTTGTATCCTGTTTCTTTTTCCCCCACTGACAGAGCAAGCATCTTGCATTTTTCTGACAATGGTTGGGCGATTCAAGAGCAGAAAGCATCACATATTCATTGAAATGGATGTACAAAACTAAATTTCAGGAAGAGTTTTGTTGTTTTTCTGGTACGTAGCATGAAACATTTTCACTCCTAAGAATTCATTTTTAAAACGCTGTACACAATCTAGTACTTAACAGTCTTTTGTCAGATGCTGTTGGATTCTAGTAGAACAGCCTTTGGTTGTGTAGGTATCTTCACTGCATGAAGCTAAACAGCAACAAGAAAAAGAGATTTCTGTTTGTTTCAGTTTTACTTCATCAGAAGTTTACTCCTGGTTTGTTTTGCTTTTGAGAAACAAGTTTTCTTCTGTTGCGATAAACAGTACGTGCTCTTTACAAAAGAAAAAATCTGAACCTTCTGCCGAAACTGAATGAGTGAAGGTAAATTAAGAATTCTTTTCCTTAGTAAGCTTCCTTTCCAGGTGTAATGTGATTGGTATACCTCACACTGCTGAAATAAATAAATAATTAGAAATGTTCAGATAACATTCTCCAGCGCTAAGACACCTTTTGTGCTATCTTGCATTCCTCCCCTGAGTAACCTGTATTAGAAGCCAGACTGCAACAAAGGCAGGTCTTTTCTGGATTCAAAGTGAAAGCAAGCATTGTGTAAACACCAATTCACACCTTTAGTTCTGTTTCAGAGACCAGTGTCGATAACTCCTGCATCTTATGTGCACGCATCACAGAAAATTAAATCCATGTAGCTGCGGCACCCGGAATTCTTCACGCAAACATGGATTTTCTGTGGCTCTGCAGTTACAATCCCCCCAACAATTGCTGCAGCTTTTCAGGTCAGAAGACTCTTGCAATAGCCTTACCAGCCTTTGTCTAGCACGGACCACTGAATTTTATTAACTGATTCCTTTATCAAACTTATATCCTCCAGCAGAGCCAGGTGTTTCTTCTATGAAACATCTTATCCTAAGATGACACATACACGACCCAGGCAAGCCACCTCTAATGTGTTCATTTTCCTTTGTCAATTGTTGTGACACCAAAACCACCCTACTTGTGTTGGCTGTTCCACTGTACATATCTTACACAATGGATTTTTCCCTCCTCTGGGTTACACTGCCTAATCCTGAATCACATCATCCACTGCTTTCCAGAACAGCGCTTCTCATTCTAGTAGTCTGTCCTGCATTCCTGGATCCAAGAGTTAGCATCTCCTGCTCTGCTGCGTTAAATTCTGTGCTCAAGAGGACCTTGTTTATCAGGACATTCAGGAGACTGTACAATCTCCCTATCCCTATAACTTACTGTGTCACAATCTTTTTCTGTCCTCTGTAACCTTCTGTAGCAGTGACCCTAGGACCTCCATAGCTACGAGGCAAAGAATCTATCAATTTAAAAAATAAAAGTAGATAGAAATTAGTCTCATTAAATAAATCTTCCTCTGCCACCGTGCAACAGAGCTTACTGAGGAACTGTGACTTAATATGGTGATTTCTTCAGTTCCTATCCTTTCTTACTCTTTTGCAATGCTTTCTTTTTCTACACGACATCCAGTGAGGTCTCAGTTCAAAGTCAATACTGCACGGCTGTACATAGATTCTTCTTCAGATCGCCAGCCTTTGAGAACAGCCAGCATTACTGCTTTCCTGACCTACTTCTCTTATAATGATCCAGGCGATCGAAAACGTGTTTAACATTGGATCCCTCAAGTGGAGCTAGGTCAGGGTGCAAACACACACGCGGTCACAGAGCTGAAGGCACTGTACCCTCCTGGAGCACGAGGAAAGGGAGCTGCAGGTGACAGCAGCCTCGACTTCAGACTCCCGCCTCAGTTTGCTGCAGATGGGTTCCCCAGTCTTGTTCTGCTGTTGTAGGTTTGGTTGCATTATTTACAGGGAGCACTTTATCCCGGTAAGCATGTGCCAGATCAGGCCACGCAGCTCGCTAACAAGATGAAGCCATCGTAAGATATAGAGCTGGCACAAGCACTGCGGTGTGCTCTGGCCAAGCCAGAGAGCTCAGCAGTTGTGTATGGAGCAAGCATTCATGAACAAGTTCAGGTTTTGTGCTGGCAGTGAAATATTATTTCCAGAGCTTTGTAATTTCAATGGCAAAAAAAAAGATGCTAACATCCCTTCTGTGCCAAAGCTTGAGCAACATGTAGGCTGTCTGTGCTTCAGCCCATCCTTTATGCGGCAGCGGGAATGTCTCCTGCTCAACTGTGAATATTCCAGCTTTACATTTAGTTTCTATAGAGCAAGTTTATATTGCTGACTGCACTTCTTGCAGCACTATGTAAAAACAAGAAACTCTTAAGTGAACATGGGTTGCATTTCTCATCCGTATAAATGTGAGGAATTCTGAATTTACCCACTACTCAAATTGTCTTGGTGTGAGGAGACAGTTCTGTCCTTGAATTTACTTGAGTTGTGTTCAGAAACAGGTGAGACTATAGAAATTAGCAAGGAATTCTGCAGTTATCAGGGCTTATGTTCTAGAATTTGTCTCATATTTCTGACTACTGAGAGGTATTGAAATAAATTTAACAGCAGGAAAACTTAGATTTACTCTTTGGAGAAATATCTTCATGTTTTAATTAGTGAAAATGGAATATTCCTTCAGAAAGAGAGAAATTTTGGAATAAGTCAAAATGTACAGTGAGACAAAAGCAATAGGGGAAATTATGATAGGGAATAATCCTTCATTAATCAGGGGCAGAACTTTTTAATTAGATAGGTCTCGCTTTTCCCTGGTTTCTATGATAAAGATTGTGCTTTTTACTGAATTTTGGAGATATCTTGGGGAAAGAATATCTCCACAAAGATCATCTGAGGACATCACCTAGAGACTGGGCAGATTTTTTTTAATCTTTTCTTCTGGCTATCCCAGAATAACATGGAGAATCCTCTTGTGGGGAAAGGTAAAAAAAAAAAAGAAATGGCAATGAATTACTTCCAGTCAGAAGTCTCCATCACTAAATCTGATTGTCCAGCTGTTGGGCTATGTGATGGCTAAAAGTTGCCAAAAATATCTCTCTCCTGACAGCCTTGAGTGGGATGGATGTGAGATAGCTGTCTGAGCAAGCAACTGAAGTCCTTATTGCTTGTGTCTTTTAGAATAACCTTAGCATCATTAGAGGGCAATAACGAGGCAGGGAAGCATTATCCTCTGAATAGAGACTCAAATACAGGAATCGGTGAATCTCTGCTGCAAGAAGAAAGCACTGAGTGGCAGAGTGACTGCTTAGGCTTCCTTTGCGCAGAAGTGTGTTAACACCGAGTAATTCCCACCCATTTCAGTCACAACCTTTTCCCCTCTCAGAGGACTTGCACAGCTTGCAAACAATCCCATCACGTTAAAAATTCTCGACACCTTGAAATGGAAAGGAAATCGGTGCACTTGGGTAACACATTACCTTACAAGGTACAAGTCAGGTACTCTATAAGCTCATTAGTGGCACAAGACCTATTAAAAGTTTTAGTAAAGTTCTCATGAGTACAGACTTTCCAGCTGACGCTATTTCAAGTAACGGGCTACATTTTAGGCAGGGACTAATGTCTCTTGACAAATTTGTCCTACTGCTGCCTGGTAGTGAAGGATTTAGGGAAGTAAGCTTCATCATGAAGTCACTTGTATACACAACATAGCACAGTTTCTCCTGAAAGGTTTGGGCTTTTAAAGACTCTCCAGCTGTATCAGAATGCAATTCAGAAATACTCCACGGGACACATTCTTCTAGCAAGTCCTTGAGTTTGCTTCATGGAATTCTCAAAACAAAAAACAACAACAACACCACCACCACACAAACAAACAAAAAAAAACCCACCACAAAACACCACATCCCACACAAAAACCCCCCAAAACCCCAAACCTTCCTTCATATTCTGAGCTTTCACTATGCTCCCACTTTTATTAGTACCAAAAAATGTTCTGAACACTTTACAGACTTCTTTTATTACTTATGGACAGTTTCACTGTATGCATGACAATTTTTGGTGGGAAGAAGAGCAGCTATTGTTATCAGCAGTGCACACTGGGAGCAGCAAAACTCATCTTAGGCTTGTGCTTTGTGATTAACCTCTGTCAGTATCTGGGCCTTCCATATCAGCAAAAATGGACTAATCACCTTTTCTGGGCCGCTTGGTCTCTAACACAATTACTATTTTTACCCCAAATCTGACCTGAACTGAAAGCAATACATTTTCGTATTTTAAGTCATAGAATCTCAGGATGGTTTGGGTTGGAAAGGACCTTAAAGATCATCAAGTTCCAACCCCCCTGCCATGGGCAGGGACACCTCCCACCAGCCCAGGTTGCCCAAAGCCTCATCCAGCCTGGCCTTGAACCCCTCCAGGGATGGGGCATCCACAGCTGCTCTGGGCAACCTGGGCTAATGCAAGGCAAGGAAGGTGTAGGCAATACAAGTGCTCAGTGCTCTACCAGAGCAGCAGTGGTTCAGACAAAACTTGCTCTCTTTGATTTGACAGATAACAGCTTCCAAAATATAACTGTGGGTCTACATTGTATTTCTAAGGGTGAACATTACCAAACTTGGACAGCGTTTGGATACGGCCTCTTCTTTGGATCCAGCTGCTCCTGTCTCAGTAGTGAATTCATCAAAACTCTAGAAATACAAACTCGTGAACCTTGAGAAGATGTAAGAGCACATCAGGCCAGCAGTCCAGTGATTTCTTTGCGACTCCCTATTTAGTGAGAAGCCGTGTGCCCTTTCAGGATGTCTAGCTCTCCCCTAGACACCCCGTGCACAGTATTTACGTGACAGTCTCCGCAGCATTTCATATGGCCCCTATCAGAGTCACCTGCATCCCTTGGCTTGGAAACATACACTGAAAACAACTTCCTCGGGGGATTTTCTTTCTTACTATTAAGACAGGCTATCCTCTGTCTGTGAAATCAGCTCCTGGACTACTTCACCAAACAGAAAATCATATTCCACACCGTTCTCCAAGAATAAATTCTTAATACTCCCAGTCATTTAAAAGAAGCACCAAACCACCGAGCTACCAATAGCCTTGTTGCTATGCACGTTAATTTGTGCTTCTGAACTGGTGCACCTGTGTGAGCCAGTCACCATTGCCATCCGGGAGGCCGCCTTCATCATTTTGAAAATGCCGGGTAAAAATCTGCACCCTGTTACTAGAGTCCTTCTGCTTCATTTCTTGGTCTCAGCTTTGAGTGCAACACCTTTTGAGGCTGCTCCCAGTTATTCTGCAAAATACCCAGTGAGGATAAAACCTCTCTCTATATTTATGTGTAAGTATACACGCACACATATATAGATATACACAAAAGTGCACATCTGTACCCAAACAGCTGGCTGCAAAATTTGACAGCTAAGGCTTTTCAAATGCCGTCTCAGACCTTTCTGTGCTTAATCACTCTCGCCCACACTGACAGGTGGTTTCAAATTAATATCTTCACATCTTGCATTGCTACTGGGTACACTTGCAAGGTTTTTAATTTCGTCAGAATTAAGTGAAACTTTTTTTTTTTTTTTTTAGAGACAGTGGAAGCTATATGCATTTCCTCTCAAATGCTGTTGCTGCCTTGATGCATCATGAATTTTTTATTACTCTTTGTACTGGTCTCCTCAACTCCACAATGTAGTCTGAATCCCAGGATTACAGTATTTTAGGCAACTGAGCTCCTTTCTTTTTTTTTTTTTTTTTCTTCTTCCATTAATATTCTATTTGCTCAGTAGCTTGGTCACATAATGGCAGAGTTCTTGGGAATGCCCAAGAGAGTCATGGCAGCAATCAACCCCATTGAGAGGTAACTGCCATTCCCTTGCTGTCTTTCATGAGCCACAGCATATGAAATAGTAAAATTGGTAACAATTCACATAACACCTTTGATCTTGAAGCACCCCAAAGGCTTTACAGGGATCATTTTCCCTCCCATTATAATACCATACGTTAGCACCCAGTAACACTACACAAACTGACCAGACAGGAAACGGAACCCTAACAAAAATCCCATGCCCAGACTAAGCTTGAAGGTATTGAGCTATATATATTGAGCAGGCTCTAGCAGAGGACAGTTTACTGTCTTGGAGAAATAAATCTTGTGAACAACCCAACAGAGCTGCCCTATCCACGTGCTTCAAAATCGCCCAAGACATCTACACCTTGGAATCAAAACATGTTCAAGCTTCGTAGAATATCCTTACTCAGGCTGCCAGTAAACTACTTCATATTGCATCTTCTTTATGAACCCAGCTAGGAAACTGTGTCAAAACAGACAGTCATTTGCTAACAACCAGTGATTCAATCACGTATGACATGCAGAGACTTTGTACATAAAGAAGGCACTGCCTTGCTCCTGAATAAGTTACAACACAAGCTCAGAAATAAAGCAATACCAGCAAAACACCAGTAGCTTCTTCCTTGAAGACAGAGCAGGAACAGCCAAAATATTTAAGTGCAGCACAAACATAACAGGCACTAAACTCTTCCTTAAGTGTAGAGGGACTACCACAAAATTAAGACATTGTAAAGATAGGCTTACCTACATAAAGTTCCATTTGATTGTTATTCTTCTGGATTGTTGCTATCCTAGTAAAACCCAATGTTAGCAACGGCAGAGAGGTGATGACGGTGTAAAGACAGGCAATACCAATTACAAAATGGATTAGCATTAGTGAGAAAAGGAGAAAAAGGAGATAAAGGCAAGGAAAAAAGAGCCTATGCAGCATGACAGGCTCAAGAAACCAGCTTAGGTCAACAGAGCTATTAAAAGGAAGAGAAACAGTATTTCACATCCGTGTAGATCAGGAGCAATATCTTTTCAGGCATTCAGACTCCCCGTTTATTCTGTTTCTAGTGCAGGTTGTTAGAACTAGATTATTGCCACCAGAGGGATTTTTTTAACAGTCACTTCAATTTTGCTACAGCTGCAGTGACTATATATAATGAAGCTGCTGCTCCAAGTCAGCTGGGTCAAACTCTTGCTGCAAGCCTGAAGGATGCAAAATATTTTGGAAAAAAAAAACCAACCCCACCTGCAATATTTGAAACAGAGAGGCAGGAGATGTCTGCATTGGGAACCTGGAGGGGTTTCACAAGGCTCGAAAACATCCTCCTGTTACTTGACAAGTATTAAAACTTTATTTTTAAAACTGAAAAAAAAAAAAAAAGCATCAGTAATACATTGACTGCTATAGTCTACGGAAATCAGTGTCTTCAGCAGAGGGTTTTGGCCCCGACTACACCGAGCAGTGCTGTGGAGATGAAGTTTAAAGCACTGCTGCCATCTGCAGGGGTTTCTTCTTGATGCCATTTCAAACGTGGTGAGTTTGTGGCAATTTAAATGCTCTGGAGACTTCCCCACCCAGCACCCCACTGTGGCCAGTATGTCAGATTCCATCACCATCGCTCTTTTGTTTATGCCCTACTCACTTGCATCCAAAAAGGACAAATACATCCAAAGTTAAACTTCAAACAAGTCAAAGATAAATTTGGTCTGTAGCTGGCAATTTCATTACAATTGCTCTTTTTTAGACTATGCCCTTCCTGTGAGTTTATTTCTGCAAAATATTCTATTAGCCTCTATGAAATGTTGCAAACCTGATAAAAAAAGAAATTTTTATTATTGTTATTGTTTGTTTCACGGGAATTGCCTTTTGAGTACTGGGCCACAGGGTACTGTATAATTACAGGACCTTGACTAAATAGTAAATGTCATATATGATAAATAGAATGGCATTAGGTCAGGAACTGGGATTTTCTGCATGCTTGCTCCAGGAGTTTATAAATAAATAAGTTTACCCTAATATAATACTTCTCTGTAATTCATGGGTTGCTTGTGGATTAGAGCACTGGCCGTGTACATAGTACTAGTTATCAGTGTTTCCAAACACTAGCACACAGGCAGCATCTCCTTCCTATATGAGAATTCAGGAAGAATAGTCACTCAAAAACAGTGACTAAAATATAATCTGTAATACGTTATGCCAAATTAAATGGCTTTGTCTCACATTATCAATGCTTCAATGAATCAAGAATAAGAAGAATAAAATGTTTGGGATTTCCCTAACTGTAAGCAAAGAAAACATAAGTAAAATAAAATTTATTTTTTTTTTTTTAAAGAGTATTCCTTCGATACCAGCTTTCCCATTTTCCTGAAAGAGCTATAAAACAAGCAGATTCAGGCAGCATGTGTTTTACCCATTAATGCCAAATAAAAAAGTTTTATTTTAATTTCAGTTATCACATCTCTCATTCCATCACTTCATTTAAAACTACAGGTTCTCATTAAAGATACAGAGTGGCATTATTAATGAACTTCTGAATGTGCTTTAAGCTGTAACTATTTTCCTAGATTCTCCTGGTAGAGGATGATGGCAATTGCTTTGAAGCTAGAATGAGATGCAGAATAGTTGCTACGAATTACTGTGTGCTAGAATTGGAGGGGGAAGGGGAAGCCTGTGCTTGTTTGCACTTTTGTTTTTTTCTTTCGAGCATTTCAAGGTAATGGAAAAGGCAGACTAAAAGTTACCACCTTTCTCTGAAGCAAAAAAAAAAGAAAAAGTATCCTTCATATAAAATAGTAATGTGAAAGATATTTGTAAAGAAATTTTCCTTCTCACCTCAGGAAGCCTGTGAGTCAGCAGAAGAACTTTCCCTCGACGACCAAGCTAAAATTCTGTCAGATGTATCGCCAGCACAAGCATCAGTATATACCAACGAGAAAAATTCAAGAGGAAGATTACAGAGAAAGTGGATTGTAACCTCAAATGAAAATAAAATCTGTATATGTAGAACTGATTTTAGTTTTTGCTATAAAATACAGATTATTCCAGTTCTCTTTTTATTTAGTGCTCCACACCTGAGCTGTTTACAGAACTGCTTTTTTCCCTTGGGCAGTGAGATAGATTTACAATAGTGTTTGTTCTTTTCTAGTTCAGTTAGGTTTAAAAAATTTATTCAAAGGTTAACATTTGATCTACAATACAGAACTTCATTTTTTTAATGTATAAATACTCTGCATATTGATGCTAAATTATAGAGCACTGCACTTCATTTCCACAAAGCAGAACTTCAATCTGCCCCTTCAAGCACTGTATCTCAACCCACGTGGCAGCTGGTTAAGAAAATCAGCTTTCGGTACAGAAACTAGTTGCCTGGGGGGGGGAAAGAAAAAGAAAAGCATAATAATTTAGTGAAGACATTAACTTAAACAACTAAATGGAAAGTAAAATTGCAAATAGCGCAACATTTAGTAGCTGCAAACCTGCTGTCGTGTGAGTGCAGGATCTTCCACGGACAAGTCACCTGTGCTGCTGCCTGAAAGGAGTACAGCCCCCCTGGTCACGCCATAAGCAACGCATTCCTCCGTGAGGCTGCTGGGTGCAGCGTCCTGGAAGCAGTGTCATGGGAATGATGTCCCTCGTTAGCAATACAGGCTGTTCTTGTAACCCTTGTTCTGCTGCTTCTTCCCCTCCTTTCTC
>NW_010100058.1:21257-35095 GCF_000699245.1 Pterocles gutturalis | reverse complement strand
CACCCGTGCAGCCTCCCTGCCGATCTTCGTATTTCTGTCAAGAATCTCTCCACAAGGACTGGCCCGGCCGGATTGCTATGGACATAGTTTTGGGGGAACAGCTGGTCTCTGAAATGAGACGTTCTGCCACATCCCTGGGGGGCTTTGTATATGTGAAGGTTTCCATGTGCCCAAAGGGGATCTGACCCAGCACCAGAAGTCCCAGCTTCACCCTCTGGGGCAGCATCCCAGGAATAGACACTGGGAGTCCCGCTGCCCTGGCTGTAGCCTCATGCACATCCCTAGACCTGGAGAGAAACCCCCACCTACGTGAGAGAAAGGTTCCACTTGGGCTATAAGGCGAGAGGTGGAGATAAGATTCCTCTGAACAGGGTGGCTTCTACCCTCAGGTTGAGATTAGGGGTGGGGGGCAATTATGGTCGCAGCAAGGGGATGTGAAACTCCTTAGGATAGGAAGTGTTTCCAGACAGAAATCCTAATTAAGGGTCTTAATATCCACTGGGTTTGTTTTTTTCTTAAGACAGGTTACTTTAATTTCCCTTAAAAAGAAATCCTCTTAATTATTTTAACAATACACAGATGATCACAGCTTTATTAAATTCTCAGGCATTGCCAGAGGTACTTCAGGGCTCTTTTCCACAAAGCTCATCTACTGAAATCACTATTCCTCCTTCAAGCGTAAGAATCTAAATCGCCTGAAACTGCCTTTTCATCACCCTGTGGTACACCTTAATCCCAGCTGAAACTCTTCTCCAAAAAAAAGGGGCTAGGATGTTGATGCTCACCAATCTGCCAGTAGATTCTGGCTTTGCACAGTATTATTTCCTCCGCTTTGTTATATAGGGGCTCAGGAATCACAGCCGTCAAATATTTTTCTCTAGAACTGCATTTTTAACAATATTTCAGAAGGACTACTCTTTTTTATGATGTGTTGATAGCAACATTGGACTGCTGAGAGTAACTAGAGCAACGTATCGGAAGCTGAACCCGTCTTGCAGTGTCTGAAGATGTGAAGAAATGTCTGTGCTAAAGCAGCCTCAGAATTACTGTTTGTCCACAGCCACTGGGGATAAAGAAGCAATCTTCAATGGAATTATAGTTTCTCTAACATCAAGAAGTGACCGATTCTTCATCAAATAGTGAAAATACAGACAGCTGTTTGAGCAAAGTCTTGCAAATTAAGTCTTTTTTGGTGCCTCCTTTAACAAAAGAAAAGACATTAATAATTTAGCATTTGCTGCATAAATTTTACTCCGAGATTCAAATTCATTTCCCACTGTTCTTTTCTAGGAATGGATTTCTATGAGAAAAATTCCAAGATTCCTAGTGTTACAGAGTAAGAGCAGGAAAAGTATTTGCTGTTTTCAGACCTAAACATACAAGTATTAAATAACCCAGGTTAGTCATATGTTTAACTAGCTGTCTCTGCTACAGGAGCCTATTTTCTTCTCAGATCTGTTACAGGCTAGTCTTGGTCAAGAGGATGTCACTTTAAAAGCACGATTGCAGGCTAAGGCTGTGAAACCAACTCTGCAGGAGTTCCGCCACTCTTGGAGCTCTGAGATCAGAAGGGGAGATTTGAGCTTCTTGCAGACAAAAATCTCTTCCCTGAAGAACTGAAGGTGTGCATGAACTCTGGCAGCATTTTCGAGTCTGCCTCTCGTCCTGTGACAGGCTTAACCGTATCTGGGGATTAAAAATGGCTTGTGGATAAGCAAGCATCCTTAGCTGGGGCTTCCCACCAGAACTGTCCAAGTGCAATAGGAAGGACCAGTCCTTTACTGGGAACGCTTTTGTCTTGTCCCTCTTTCTGGTAATTTATAAGGATATAGCAGGATTGTTAAGGGAGTTGTCATTATTGGAAGCTTGAATGTTAGGCTGGGAAAAGAGGCTGTATCTAAGATCTTTTCACGCTCAAGACTGTGAAGATCATAAAATGAATTTGTAAAGTTTGGAGCTGGTCTCTTCAGCCAACTGAGTGAACCTACAATGATGTCAGTGGTATAGTTAAGAGATACCCCTGTGGCTGAGGGAAGGGGGCTAAGAAGTAGGACCACATAGATAGTGTGGATGGATCCACTACTGGAAAACAGAAATGGAAACTTTTTTTTTTTTTATGAAGCTTTTTATTCAATTGTTAAATAGAAAGAGGTAATAACTTAACTCTTCAGACAAAAGGGGGAGCATGGCAGATGTTTAGAATTCATACATTTATATGGCTTGGGGAATAAACTTTCTTAGGAAGATGAAGACTTCAATTCTTGAATTTCATACTGATCCAAGCCAGAATGGGAGCAAAGTAGGAAACATATAATTTCAGTATTCACAGAATAGGTTCTTCTTCATTACGTCAGTTCTTGGTGCTGTGTTTTCTTTGGGTCCTCACTGTGAGTGAAATGAGAGAATATTTAGCTTTCAGAGTGCTCTGAACAAACCGGAGTATCTCTAGAGTATGTAAACATTAAATCACGTTTTATCTGACAACCAGGATCATTGTGTAGTTGATGACATAGCAAAGTAGCATGGGGAGTTTTCTTACTCTTCTTTCCTTCCCTAGCTACAACAGACAGAAATAGATGCTACATAGAGACAATGCAAAACTGCTGTTTTGTTTTGGGTATACAGTCAAGTTATTGCATTTCAGTGAATTTATGCAAACTCTGTGTGCTTGTTCTTATTCCACGGCAAATACAAGGTCATATGACATAGCTGAGCGTTCTTTCATACTCAGGCAAGCTGCACTACCGTAGAGTTGCTGTAGGCTACAGACATGCACACAGGCATTTCTTTATTCCAGCTGATACATGCTAACTTGGAAGCCTGTGGTAACTGAATTGTATAGTCGTGGCCTTAGTTATTAATTAAATGGGACTGAAGAAAATGTGTCTTAGATGGATACATTCCAGGGATCCTGACCATGGAAATACTGCCTTTCTTCTTGTGAAGGGGCTGGGTGACCTGGTTCACCATTAGATCTGTCTCGCCCTCTGTGCTGTGTAATTAAAAACTGCATCTTTTCCAAAGGACTGATATATTTAAATATTACATTATGATTTACTCTCATTTAACTGTGCCAGTAACACTAGCAGTAACACTAAATTGATCACACCCTTAATGGTGCGTGGTTTGGAATGGCATATATCCAAGAGGCAAGGCAAACAGTGAATCGCCCAGCTAACTCGACTTGTCCCGAGTGTGGCCCCATCTGCCCAAACGAATAAATAGTATCAGTGTAGGACTGAGCCATTATATCAAAAGCAAGGTAGGAATTGGTGGCTCTTGCACAGATCAGTTCCTCAACCTATATTTTTCCAACTGTCATGTGAAGAGGAAGGTAGAACACCTGTTGATTTGACACCAATTGTTTTTCCTTGCCATTCTCCTCATGCCCAGACTTACCAGAAGTATAGGTGGCTTGGAAACCAGAAGCTGTATCAGCACCATCTGTGACGAACTCTATAAGCATAAGATTACTAGAACCAACGACATCATTGGGTATGTTTGATCCACAGGTCTTGTCCATCAGAACAGGAGAAGACTTGCTGGGTCCATCATAAACTTTAACGTAATCACTCTCACAGCCTCTGGTAGTCTGCAGCTCAAAGGCTTCAAAGTGCAAGGTAATCTGGAAGGGAAGAGAAAAACAGCCTTTAATGTGACTTCTTTCACGGAATGTCCTTTAAAACAGACAGAATCTAAGCTGTAGCCAAGCCCAAACTGGAACTGCATCCCCAGCCTTGCCTCTCATCCCCTGAAGTTGCAGGGTTCAGATCTAATGGGCCTGTGACTGAATGCTCCCATGCTCAGACTGCTTTGTCTTGATTTTGCAAACCTGAAGAAGTATGGAGGTTTTTCAAAATCACAGCTCTGCAGTTGTCTTTGCCCATACCTGTCTTAAGGACATGAAGAAGAAGTATAGACTAATCTGAAATCTCTCTTGGGGCAAAGACCTTAGCTGGCAACTGGTATGCAGACAATGCGCAAAATGATTAATGCAGAAAAAGAAGTTCAGACATATTCCGAGACCACTATTAACCTGTGATTACCTTTCTGGCTCGGGTTCGGATGAGCCAGACGCAGTTGGTGTTATCTGAGTAATTTCTTGGGTAGTTGGCAGAGCTCAGTGACCCAGATGGTCCCTCGAGAACAGTGCTGCAGCGACCTGAGAAAAAAACATTTGCTTCAGCACCAGGCTTGCAGAAGCTTGCATTCATTTACAATTGCAATCTGTTCAGAATGGACTGGTCTCAATTTTCTGATCTGCCAGCATTCATTGCAGGGTGCTGGTACTTCTTGATTAAAATGAAGAATCATGTTGTCTTTATTTTCACAATAATGCCTACGCAGCTGCATGAAAATGGAAAGTAAAGTGGTGCATGGAAAAAAGTATTAGCTTTTATTGATTAACTCCAGAGCTTATCAAGGGATCTCTTTCTGCACCTCTCTAAAGAGTGTGAGAGGTTCCATTCACTGCAATTGGTGACATCATTTTCCACTGAGATGGGGAAGTCAAGTGATGCTAGAAGAGCCAAATGCAAATACGATGTCTCTGCAATGCTTAAATTCTAAGATTAGGTGGAGGACTTGGGCTTTCCTCTGTGCAAGGGGTAATACTTTATTCATCATGTTTTTTCCCCTTTGAATAAATATCTGATTGTATGGGAGAATTTCTTCTAGCAGAAGTTAAAATTAGAGAGTTAAAAATACATACAGATTCAGAATGACAGCTTGAACACTTGAAAACTGGACAAGGAATCATGAAAGTGTTCCAGTTCAGAGGAGCCTACAACTGTTTTGGTTTGACTCAGGTCTCGAGGAACAGAGATGTCTGGCTCTTGAGCTGTGAGAAACCAAATTTACTCCAGTGAAGCACATAACGTGGTACACACTTAGGCCAGTTGCACAGCAGCCACTTATGCCAATAGTGAATGTGTTTGATTTAATTTGGAAGCAGAAAGCATTTTCTCACTTATCACAATGTGCCTCCAGCTTCATCTTTGCATTCTCTCCCAGAGTAACCCTAACAGGTACCATGAGTTCAGGAGAATAGTTGCACAGACTTTGATGAGAAACTGCCCAAATGTCTCTGTGAAGGATCTAAGTAGAAGGTGAAAGGATGACTTTGAGATACTTACTGCAATTGTAAAGTTTGTTGATTTTGGCCACATCCAAGTTGCTCAGTCCCTGCCTCTGTCCGATATGTACTGATCCATCAGGAATTGGTACAATAGTTGCTTGCCCACTGGTATTCGAGAATGTGTATCTGCAAAAAAAAAAAAAAAAAAAAAAAAAAGTGTGTTCTCCAAGTACAATTACTTCTTTACTTCTTTCAGGATTTAATGGCATGATTTGGAGGGAGATCAAGAATTGTATGCAAGCTGTTGTGTGACTAACAGCACTGTTCAAATAGGTTTGATAAAGATGTCCAGCAGTAAGCAGAGTCAATCTCAAGATGCCCTCCTTTGCCTTCAAGCTCAGCTGTGAATGTCTCCTTAACGGGAGTGGCTTGTTTGAACTGACTCACGGTGTTTTTCTCAGAGGGGAAAAGGGGGAAACTGGTAGTTAGGAGAGAGTTATTACAAAAATTATCTGAGTTCCAACAAAAGCAATGCCATGCTGGTACTTACGGGCCATAGTGCATTACTGAAGAGTAGTCATATGGAAGACCCAGGTTATTGGAGTTTTCAAATTTCCTGAAGTCTGATCTGTCGGCTGTAATATATAACATTGTACTTAGAGTATGCTTCCTATCTACACCCTTCAGGGAAGAAGGAAGAGCTGGGAACAGTAGGATGCATCTACACCACTTTCTACATTGAGGAGTTCAAAGGTACTTACCTGGGCTGATGTACTCCCACATGATCTTTACATGGTTATCCCTGTCACTGCGAGAATGTTCATGCAAGAAGCCCAGAGCGTGGTCCAGTTCGTGTTGAATTATTCCTTTCGCCATGCAGCCTCCTTTCATCACAGAGACAGTCTGTCCACCTCCAACTTTCCCATAGTGGGACCAGCAGCTAAGGGAGGCATTGAACACCAACAGAAGACTGATGGGATTTTTATTGTCAGGCAGGCAAAGGGACAGTACAGAGAACCTCACTTCATACACATCTTGTGGGAGAGGAAGGATTCCTTCCTGACCACTGTGATAGTCAGAGTCTACAGAAGGGCAAAACCGACCTGGGCACAGAACCAAGTATGGTCATTATTAAAGCTTCCAGGAAGACTTTCATTAAGCAAGGAGGTTCCTGCCTTCTGACTTTCTGTACACAGTGACTTTAACTCCCTAGAAATAAGAAGTTTTTTTCCAAAGTACTGAACCCTGTATCAGAGCTGGATCTAAGACGAATAGCACTTCCAAGCTAATGGGTGTTGAACAATTCTCTCATAGGCTCAAATCCTGACCTTGTCAAAAATTGAAATTGGTTTTGCCTGTGCAAATAAGACCTACAGTAATCTGTTGTGTGTAGTGCTCAAGTATGCATTATACCACACAGAAAACATGAGCCTAGATATTCTTTCCACCTTAATGCTGCTTTCCCATGATCTGCTTCACTTCGGTGTCTTTAGTGAGTCCCTGATGTAACCGCTGAGTCCTTGCACTAGCAAGGGATCTGAGGAGGATACCTTGGCACTGTGATAAAACAAAGTTTCTGCTCTAAATTCATTCCTCTTTCCTCTCTAAGGTCATACAGAAGGAATACAGTGAAGAATTGAAAAAACAATGTAGAAATAACTAGTTAATTTCTCATTCAACTCACCCATCGCCAGATTTAATGTTGAGGTAGTCACGTTCTGTCGTGCGCGCCACGAAGTTAATACAAGTCAGTGATTCAAATTCTGCCATGGCATCATGAATCCCTTTTATCTGGCCGTCGTCTGGAGAAGAAATGGTTAATTTTGGGGGTCAAACAAAAACAATGGCAGGTGCTATTAAAATCTCATGTGTGCTCAAAAACAGGATAAACGAGGGACAGAAATGTTAGCCTAGGCTCTTTTTTGCCTTTTGCTCAAAATTAATTTAATTTAAGATATTGGTGGCCTGGCAGAAGATATTTATACAAATGGATTCAGGTGGCAGCCTTTTTTTCCTCAACTACTTGTTTGAAATTGTAGTGGTGATTGTTGATGTATGTTCTGACTGTACACTTGGAGACAGCTATGGGAAGCTATTTTGCTAATGAAAAGCAAGCGATTGAAACCACACTGCAATAGGTATGAACCTTATAAAGGCAGGTGTTCTGGCAGGTACCATTAGCGTGAATTCTTGTCTCCAAGAGACCAGACCCAAAACATTATGGATACAAACTTCAAGGAAATTTGATCTCTTTTCTTTTTCCTGTTCACGTCTTTGTAATTTACAGTTCATCTGTGCTTACACAGTACAAGTGAATCCTTAGAATTGATTTAATTATCTGTTTGTGTAGCCACTAGACATAGGTTTTTATCTGCAACTTATTGGATAAAATCCATTAAAAAAAATTATGGAAATTTACACCCACCATAAGCAGGATCCAAGACATAGGGAACACGAACAATCCCATCACTGGACTGGGGCCAGTTGCAACGGCGACAGTTGATGGCACTGCGAGTCCTTTGGGGAACTATGTCACCTTCTTGCAAGAACTGAGAGCTGTCTATGGTGAGAAAGAAAGGGTAGAAAAATCTGAGCCACAGTTTGCTGGACACTGACTAAGCACATTTGGAAAAGTGTCACTCTCTACTCATCCTCCTTTTTTACTTTTCCCATCTTCTTCTGGCTGGCATGAAAAATGGACTATTGGGCTAAGTGGACATTATCTGCTTCCCTACCTTTGCTGCTGGGTCCTTCGCTAAGAGGAGAGGTGGGAAGCTCCAACTCTGTTGGATGGGGTTGAGACAAGACAGGGAATGACTGAAAGCAGTTGTAGTTCTATGGCATAGTGTCCTTTGGTACTATTTCTTTACCCATCATGTGACACTGAATGAATGCCATCAGATATCTGCTCAGGAAGGGTGCTGGGCAAGGCAGGAGGTGCCAATAAGTAAACCCAAGAGGGCAAGCAAACTGAAAAGTGAGTATTGTGTAGAGACAACTGTAGGAATGTTTGGTGTCCATTTCTACAGAGAGTAGTAAATCTTCTTGAATGATTGCTGAAGGGAAAAATGTGAGAAAGACAAGCTCATAGAAAGGGGAAGGTTTGGAAGAGTCAAGGAACAGGAAGATAAGACAGGAAAAATATCTGCACAAACTGTGGTAAGACATTGTACCTCCTCCATCGCCCCCCAAAAAATCAACAAAGGCAGACCCATTATAAGCAGGGCTTGGTGGCATTACCTTTGTTGATTTCCAGAATTCTGTCAAAAATAACTTCATCCTCGGCGTCGGTCTCTGTAGGCAATGGAGAATCTGAGCAGAAACACCAGAGAAAAATGAATATTTTTTAACCTGATGAGTTTCCAGGAGCTCAGGCCAGATCCCAATTACATTTGGCATTAATCCAGTCCCAAGAGCCATTCTCTTTCAATGTTTCTCTCCCCCTTCCCCCCCCCTTTTTTTTTTTATTTTCCTAGACATCTCATTTTAAGGCCAGGAAAGTCTGTATGGTCCTGCTCAAGTGAAAAACTCTCAAAACCAATGGAATTGGAACTGTGTTCCTATTCCATGGGTTGGACTCATGTCCCCAGCTGGGCCCAGCACTAGGCACTCCCAGGAATTACAAGTAGGCAGAATCAGCCAGGTCTGAGCATCATGCAGTAAGTCTTAACATCAATAGCTTTCTGCAACCTTTGGAAGAGACTTAAATCAGGAGATTATTTAAGCAGAGCTATTTTTAGCAGAAGTAACAGTGGAGCTTTTAGCAAGCCCAAGCAATTGGCCAAGAACCTGAGACTCTGCTTTGCATGAAATATTATGGTGAATACATTAATTTAAAATTTCTTCCTCGAGATTAATTTGTGTTAAGCATGTGTTCTTTTCTGGAGTAACTGGGTAGACAACAATCAGTGTATCTTATCAAATACTTACAATTAGATGGAATTATACATACCATATATATCCTCTTGTGTAGTAACCTGCAAGAATAATGCATTTGTATTATCTTACACTTTATAATACAATATAAATATTAAATAATATAATGTTAAATAATATAATATGCAAAGAATCAAAAGTGTCCAGGCTACCATTGCAAATAAATTCCAGTCTTGAGCTTTTATATATTGGGCCACATGTAAAGAAGTACCATGGCGTGGTAGGTATTTTTCTTTGATATCTTGGCAAGTACAGATATCATAAAGGGAATGAGCGTAGGAGACTCAGGAAATGCAATCGGATGGAGATACGGGTGGAGTACAGAAGTCTTGAGCTCACTTTCCACAATACTGGACCCCAAAATGATCAAAAGAGCCAATGTAGTTGTCCTTACCTCAGTAGGTTCTGTTGCTGCAAAAAGGAAGAAAAAAGACAAGCGAAAGGGACAAATTAGGTTTTGAATGCAACTTCTCAATGTTCAATAGCACAGGCCTCCTCAGCCATGGGAATGCCTTTGGCAGGTCCCTTGCTTTGGAGGGGAATGGGGCGTGCTAACAGATGCATAGGCACAGAAATCACAGTCACGTTTAGACAAACAGCTATGAAAATTCCTGGTAGATCACGCCGAGGGACAGAATCCTGGTCATTTACTATCTAAGAATCAGCAAAGCTTTTTATCAGCTTCAGCGTGGAAATTGACAAAGGAAACTAGGGACAAAAATATGCTTTGGCCCCAGATTTCACTGCAACAGGTGCAGGCTAACCAGCTCAACAATCCTCTCTAGTTTCACAGTGTCAAAGAGTAAAGTTATAAAATGGGATGAAGGCTATAATCTAGCATGGGGCAAATATCCTAAGGCATCTTTCTAGTGCGACATCTTTTTCATTTCTATCAAATATCAATTTCTAGATACAAAACTGGAAATGAAAGTCTGATCTTATCTATAGATTTATGAGCAGAAACTTCACTGTTATAATATAAAAGTTTAGAAATTGTAAGGACCTCCAGAGGTCATCCGGTTTGTCTGCGTTCCCTAAGGCAGAAACAGCTTTATCTCTGTTATTCATGACCACAGTTTGTTTGACCTGTTCTTAAGTATGATGGATATGCCGCAAGCCTTTCTGGCAATCTCTTCCAGTTTGCCAATAATTGCCCTCTTCCTTGTCAAAATTAAAAAGCATTATTTTTTTTTTCCTATTCAACATTGACACAGAGAACACATATGCAAATAGTTCTTATTTCTAAGCCAGTCCATATTCCTTATATTTTTGACTGTGGTTTTTTTCAATAGAAGATGTGCCAAGCTCTGTCACAGCTTGCAGCGCCTTTCCCTTTTCACAGTGGTTATTGCCCAAACATACCAAAGAGACTTCCTCCTGTTCAGAATCTATCTAGAACCTGTAACAGAATTGCTTTTATTGAACCAAAAAGGGTTCAGTCTGTTTTTCCAGACTGCTACTTCAGTTACAAGGCATTGAAAGTCCACTGTAATGATGGTGGTTTATTATAGAAAAGTTCAGACAGCTGCATCAGAAAGATCCATGGCATCAAAAAAAATGCAGCAGGAAAGCACATTTTTGAAATGGGTGGACCAGATCCATAATTCATGCACCCAAGAGGCACTAAATTAATTGACTAAAGTCAGTGGAAATGAGCCTGCTAACACCTTTTTAAAACCCAAATGAGACATCACAGAAGGCACCTGCCATGCCCTTGATCAGATGAACATCTGGTGTGATATAACTTTCAAAATTATGCAGTTCACTTTTTACCTGCACTGTAAATACTGAACGATGTCTCAAAAGGCACAAAACCCAGTAAGAATGGTAAATTAAAACCCATTGTGTGTGTTTGTCCCAGTAGCCCTTCAACTCTGAGTCTCAACAACTGACTGCTTTGAACTCCAGAAAGCGTGTACCTCAGCCAGCTCCAAATATACTGAGCAGCAATTTTAAAACATCCCTTTGTTTCCATGCTATAAAGGACAGCTCAAGAGAAGAACTGATCAGTTTTCATTAGCCGCTTACTAGCTCTGACTACGTCAAACAAATTTTTCCAAGGCGTTCTCACAACACATCACCCCTGACGTGGCAGTTTCCTGCTGTAGTTAAAGGCTACCTACAGATATATTTCAATTCACCTTCTCTGGAGATCTGCAACAACCTCCCCCTATTTTGGGAGTTGACAAAAGCTGTTCAGCTAAGCCCGTACTATTTGTTTTCTACCCCAGCACAAAGCAAAAGTTTTCTCTGTCGCCTGACATCATTTTCTCTTACTGCTGCACCAAGGTAGGCAAAGAGGCAAATGAGTAGCAGTCTTTTTTGTAACACTCAATGGAAAGGTATAAAAATGTCATATTAGAATATAATTTTCAAGCCTGTAAGAGCACATATAAATTAACCTAACAAACCATACCCCAAAAATACGTGTAGAGCACACTCTGTATGAAAATGCATTTGCACCCAGCCCAACAACAAATTAGGAAACATGGCCTTATCCACAAGTGCTCTAAAGTCAAAAGTCACTCACACACCAAAAAAGTGTATGACACACAGTCAAGAATTAACAGTCGTCTTTAAAATACGGGATAAATCCTACTTACTTGTTGTGCTGTTCTCGTAGTTCTCCTGCAAAACCAATAAGTCAAAGGCATTATTTTTCCATAGCTCATAAATGCAGCAGTAACAGCATCAAAATCAGGCCAAAGGGAGAAACTATTATTATAAATTATTAGATTGGCTTCATAGACTATTATATTACAAATATTTTTTCTTTGTGGGAAATTTATCAAAAATGGGTCTCCACAGCCTCACTCCAGGAAGAACAGGTCAATTAGAAGACCGAGCGTGGTCGCATGGAACTGCTCTCACCGGAACAGGGAAACCCAGGGCAGCGTGCAGCAGAAACACAGTGAAGACCAGGAACATCTTCAGAGCCATTCTCCAGTCCTGACAGAGCACCAGTCCTTGTCTTTGTCTCTGCTGGTTCAGGAGCAGGAGAGCTGCCCCTAGATATACCAGCAGACCCTGCCCTGCCGGGGCTGAAAAAAAACTGCAGCAGCCAATGAGGAGCAGGAAGCGAGTTTCTTTTGTATCCTCAAACAGCTCGGTTTAGCCTCCGGGCATCACTGGGTGCTGTGCTATTGCTGTCACTGCGATCTATAGCATCCCACGTCTTCACATCCTCATTCATGCTGCTCTCCAGACCTGGGTGAGCCTCATGCTTGTGCTGCCATGCACCTCCTCTGTTTCTTGGTGGGATCCCTCCTAAAGTGTTCAGTTTGACCAATACCACCTTGTGCCTGGATAACTTTCCAGAGTACTGTACTGGTGAGATTTCAGATGGTGCGTGGCTTTTTTTCTTTATGTCACAGAAAGCCACGACAGTATTGTGCTGCTTTGGACCGTAAAACACACCACTACTACACCTGTGTCTTCCCTTTTCTCAGCTTACGGTTCTATGAGTGGAATTCCTGTTTCCTCCCTGCATTGCCTGATGTTTCATCACATCAGGGACATTGCCTGTGTTCTGTGGTTTCTGTCAGTCTGACAGTTGTAGGTGCCCTGGCAAGAGAGGGGGAGAAAGACAGCAGCAGCATCAGCAGCACTTTTTCTCATTTTGAGAATGATCAAAGGATCTACGGCTTGCTGGAGTGCAAGAAGGAAGCTGTGAGCAGACCTAGCAAGAAATGCTCATAGGAGGTAAACCAGCAACCTCTTATCGCAATCTTTTCTCATAGCAAAGCTCTGCTTGGTGAAGGTGCTGTAGCTGGGGAATTGTCTGACCTCTGATACACACTTGTTTTGTGCCAGAGTACAGTTTCCATGCAGACAGAAGGAAACTCAATTCTAGAAGGTACAGTTTCTGTCTCTAGACCATCCCAGTGCTCAGGTATCCTCAGAGTAAGTTTTAAATCCACTCACGCTGTGATTCCTTCTTTCTGTATAGAATGAGATGTTCTTGAAGTTATCCATGTTGGGGAATGATTCAAATAGCAGCAAAGGGCTTTCCGCCTATCTGACACCAAACCATACCCAGCCAGGGCTAGGAGTTACATGGAAACGTAATCTGAATTGCATTGGTGGGGATTACTCTTCATTTTAGCAGAGGAGAGCTCACTGCTGGTTATTTGAGGAGAGTCTGAGCTGAGAAAGTCCAGGGATAAACTCTCCTCACCCCCGCAGGGAGGCAGCATAGGGGAACACGACTTTTTCTCTTTCTGTCCCTGCGCTCTGGCTGAAGTAAGGTGTGCCTTAGGCACCAAATGATAGTAAAAAGCCGGGTAGCACATGGTCCTTGTGGCCGTGAAAGAAAAAAGATCAAGCAGGCATTGTCAGCATGCTAATCCTGCTGACACGGGCAGTTTGTGCATCCTCTATGTGTATAAACGTTTGCACTAAGCAATGCTAAGTGCTTTTCTTCATGTTTCATAGGGATTAAAATCTTCCTTGTGCAAAGCTGTGCAGCTCTGGTCTGCCATCCGAGAATGGTTCTCCGGGTTTCTAGCTTAATACAAGGGCAAAACAGATGCCTGCGATGCCAGATGCCTTAGTATGCCTGGACATCCCAAAAAGCCACAGCAGAATGGGACTGGTGTATAACCTGCTTCCATCTGTTTAGGGGAAAAAAAGGAAAGGTCAGACTGCCCTCAGGGGAAATAAGTCCAGGAGCAAAAAGACAGATCAGAGATAGTGAGGGAATAAAGCAAAGTTAAAAAAACAAAACAACAACAAAAAAAACCCAAACAAACAATTTAGGAATGTCAGTAACCTTAACATCTTTGTAGCATGTTATTGGGTAAACACTAAAGCCTTCTGAGTGACT
>NW_010100058.1:16648-21237 GCF_000699245.1 Pterocles gutturalis | reverse complement strand
GGAACTGGGCTGGCAAAAAGGATGCTGCACATGTCAGCATATTAGCATGCCCAGCGCAAAATATTAAGCAGTTCATCGGAGAGATTGATGCGTGCCACCTTTTCCATATGCTAACACTAAGTGATGAGGGGGGAGATTGCTGTTATGATCAAGAATGTGGCTGTAAATGCTGCAGCTGGCAAAGCACGCATGACAGAGGGAGGGGGAGTGCTGCCCCTCACCCCTGCTGCCCATCCTGAAGATCCTATCAGCTTTGCTTTGTGCCTGATGTTTTGAGTCAGTGCTTGGTTGTTTTCCTAAGTGGGGGAGGAATCAGCAGTCTGGTTTTCACTAATCAGAAAAAATTACCTATTTCTTTGAGACTTTACAGAAATAGGACATGGATGTAGCTTTACTACATCTGGTATCTCTAGCAGAAAAAGTGGCACAGAAATTGTCTTGAAGCTTTAGGAACCAAAGAGAAGCTGTCTTTGCAGGTCTAGAAGAAAAGCAGGTGGGAAATTTTGTCAGGACTAGAGTTCTCTCGCCTGTATATCCCAGTTTCTGGTGGACAGTAGGGACCACACAGATTTTACAATAATAATGACTGGCAGGTGTCCAAAACAAACATGAAATGTCCAGAATTACTTGGGCAGTGTCAGAGTCTGGAAGAAGTCTGTCAGCAAAAAGAGCACTGCTCCTGAAAGACCATTACAAAAGTGGGAGCTACGCCTGAGGACATACACTGATTTGCAGAGACCTGTATCCATAACCAAGAAAAGATTTTACAGCCATACCAATGAAAGTATATATTTTCTCTTCTGTTACATACAGGAATTCACCACTGATTTGCAGAGACCTGTATCCATAACCAAGAAAAGATTTTACAGCCATACCAATGAAAGTATATCTCTTCTGTTACATACGGGAATTCACTGTAAGGTATACATAGCCAAAATCAAAACAGCAGATGTATAAAAGTTACAACCCTTCTTTCAGATTTTGCTCCATCATATGTCACTGAGGCATATGTGTTATACAATTGTTGTTCTTTTTGGAGTGTTTCACTGTAAACAGCTCTCAAAATCTAATGTAAACCATCAAGACCTAGTTAGAAGAAAGAAATAAAGCGTCTGTAATGGCTAACTGCTAACCTCTAAAACTACTAACTGCTGTGTAGTAAAATGCAGTTAAAAGTAACTCCAGGAAATAAAATAATAGACACATTTACGTTGATTTATATATATGTATACAGCTTATGGAAATTATGTGGTAGCTACCATACCCAATTCATGGTAAGATATCTAAAAGTCTTAAAGGTTAATATAAGATACATTAAGATATCTAAAAAGTCTTAATGGTTGCTTTACCAAAACCAACCACTGAAGCAACGGTATGATCTACAACACAGAACTAAAATTGCTGTGGATTGGCATCATGTAAATAAACACCATACAATTGCATTTACAGTCTAGGGTTAATGACAAGTCTAAGCCAGGAATGTATTATTTTAGACAGAACTGCTCAATGTAATTTCTCAGGAATGTCTGCTTTGTGGGGCATTTTGGTATTTTGGCTCACTTTTATTTGGAAGAGGAATTCTGGTTTCAGCTCTGGACTCATTCATACTGAACCCCAGTCCTCTGGCCAGGAAGCCTGCTCCCGTGCACTGCTTCCAGTTCAGTGCTTTTTAGTCCTGCTGTCACTAGTTCCAGGTGTTATAACACTATCACATAGTTCACTTCCTTTTCTGCAGTGTGTTTATTATCAGATAAGTCTCAGATATAAATCCGTCCTCACACAAGCTTTTTCTATGGTGACTTAAAGGACTCGCAGCCCTTTCGTCTTATAATTCAACTCTTCTTGCTTCTACATTTTAATTCCTTCCACACCGCCCATACCTTTTTGGTATTACAGTAATAAGAGTGGATAATCTCAGCTGAATTCATGTCAGCCAGTATTACACTTCACGGGTTGAGACACTTATTGAACTGCTGGCAGCTTCTGAGGGTTTCATTGGTAACCAGCATAGACTTCAAGTCCCTGTAGAGAAGACAGACATATGTCATAAGAGACACCTCTAGATAAGGCAAAGTGTGGCAAGGAGCTGTTTCCCACAGCCAAGAGCACACCTGTTATATCAAAAAGGTTTACTTGTCCTTCTCCACACTCCTCCTTTAGATCCTTCTGTCATCAGAAGAGGGACAATGAAGAAAGAGATTTCTTTTTTCTTATAAAGAAAAATATGCAGTCAGTAAAAACAAAACTAGGGAAGAAACAAACTGGAAAAGTCAAAACATTGTAACTTTTAAAATATATGTTGAAACAAAACTGATTTTCATTTCAAAATCAGATTTTGTGGCTAAATTTAGTGAAACATAATTTAGCAATTAAACTACAATTTGTAATGATGTATGGTCCAATGATTATTTGGGCTGAGGGAGAGGAACGGAGGTGATGAAACTGGAGCTTTAATTTGGACAACTCTAGTAATGAACTTCTGATTGCCTTGAAAAAAAACCAATGAATTCCTTTCTTTTATCAGGAGAAGCCATCTGATTTGTCTGCTGCCCTTAGGTGAAGAATGGATGGATCAAAGGTTTTACATGATGTTTCCAGCTTGCAGAACACTGTTATGCTGATTGCAAAGGAATCCATGGGATGAGGTAAGGTGAGAGCTGTTGGAGCAGTGCCTGGGGTTATCTTTGGTCCCTCTGCCCTCTGAAGAGAGACATGCCATCGCCGGGTGGCTGCCCCGGCTGCACACGTACAGCACCAGGGAGGTCTCCTGTCTGTGTCTCCTTGTGACAGATTGCGCAATGCCAGCCAGCTCTCCCGCTCGGTTTCATCTTCTGTGAGAAAGGGCCTCCCTTTACCAAAGGGTAGCTTTTGGTCCCATTAGCTGTGCCATGGAAGTCACCTCTGTGAACACTCTTTTGGTGATTTGACTATGGGAACCGAAATATCATCTCGTGTCCTCTTCTCTGATGAGAGCATGGGAACTCTGTGTGTGCTGGAAGTGGAAAGCACTACATCTCTGCCTTTGCTGGACACAGATCTGCCTGATAAAGAGTCCCTTAGTAATTCTAGTCATCTCTCACCCTGGAACAAATGTGCTCCTATACACTATCATCACCATCAGCTAGCCACGCTTCACTGACCTTTTTTTTTTTTTCCTCTCCTTTTCCTTTGTACATCATCAGAAAGGTCTACTGCCTCTCTCAATACTTTTGCTTGTCATTCACTTACTGGGTTCCTGAATATTTTTTCTCCAGGATTTTTGAGGATTTCAATAGGAGTCTCAGGAAGATGGTTTCAGTTTTACTGCATTTTTCTGAATGTAGATTCCCTGGGCAATGTGAGCCTTGCAGTGAATGATGCACGTTTACCAGGTTAGTGCATGGCTTTGCTTCCTCTTCTGGGAGGATAATTTGTAGTTCCTCTCCTGCCTCCTGGGCAGGTGAGCTTGAACACCTTCCCCCACTACTTCTGACTTTAACTTTCCCCAAAGTACTTTTCTGTGGATAAAGTGCCTTTGCACTCCCTGTCTTGTTTTAAGAAGGGCACATAGTAGTGACTAAAATATTGACATTGGAAAGATTGGTTAATAATAAACTTTCAACTGTTAAATAACAAAGCATCTGCTTGTTGCTCCTAGAAAGAGAACATTGGCCTCCAAAGAAGAAACCATTGATCTTTGACGGCTTTCACCAGCACAACTGACACAGCACAGGCTCCTGGACACGGCAGGGCAGCCAGCCAGGTGGTTTTGCTCATTGTTGTGCATGCCTTAGCAAAACCCAGCGGGTCTCAGGCAGCCAGACGAGGGGGCACGGTCTGGCCCGGGGACCCGGGGTCTGGACTGGACCAGCAGGGTCTGTCACCCCATCGGGTTGGATGGAGGTGCCGCCGCAGAGCTGGGGGCAAGAGGGCAAATGACTGGACTAGCAGGTTTGCTGCAAGGGAGGCTGGAGGAGCAATGGCAGAACTGCAGCAGGTAGGGGAAGAAGGATGGGAAGGAAGAAGGAAGGAAGTTTGTGCAGTGCAACCTCAGCTGGGGCTAAGTTCCCTATTGACTCTCCTTGCTGCAGTTTAGCTTTTACAAGGAATTAATTCACATTTTAAAATCTGCAATGACAACTCAAGTTTTAACTGTATCATCTGTCACAGGAAACCCCCCTGCATCCTCTTTCAGTTTCTGACAGCTGCTCATTCAAGGAGCAGAGGATTGCCTCTTTCATTGTGCTGTGCTAGGGCTCCTGCTATCACCACATACAAATGCTCCATAAATCATTATGGATTTACCCTTCCAGCACTCCCACCTGGAAAGGAAATAAGATATTTTTTTTTTCCCCCATTTCACAGCAGGAGGAGCTGAGGGAGTACACAGGCACATGCACACACATGCACCACCACCCCTACTGATTTAGAATCATAAAACACCCCATTTCACAGCAGGAGGAGCTGAGGGAATACACAGGCACATGCACACACATGCACCGCCACCCCTACTAATTTAGAACCATAAAACAGTTTGGGCTGGAAGGGACCACGGAGGCCAGCTAGTCCAACCCCTGCAGTGAGCAGGGACACCTTCGACTCCCTCAGCC
>NW_010100058.1:0-16590 GCF_000699245.1 Pterocles gutturalis | reverse complement strand
CCTCCCTGGGCAACCTGTGCCAGTGTTTCACCACCCTCAGCGTAAAATATTCCTTCCTTATATCTAAACCTCTCCTCTTTTAGTTTAAAACCATCACCCCTTGTCCTATTGCTACAGGCACTGTTAAAAAGTTTATCCCCATCTTTCTTACAAGCCCCCTTTAGGTACTGAAAGGCCGCAATCAGGTCTCCTCAGATTTGGTCCAGGTCACCCAGGAATTTTCCACCACAGGGCTTGAAAGGATCCCAGAGGAGGTGGATGCCAGTCCAGTGCCTTCATCATTCCTTTGGTGAAGGGAGGACCTAGCAGGGAACAGAGGATAGCTGCTACCTGAACCGTGACCGATCTATCCGCTATACTTCCCGGGGAGCTGGGGCTACATTAACCTTGGCTTACAGCTGTAATTACATTAAAGGAAAAGCTTTCAAGGGGGCATCTCTTTTCCACTCATCTGCAGTCACTCTGCCATTAGTTACTGAACACATTAAAGGGACATGTCCAAATTACCTAGATGACCACTTTTGAAGTACTTACCAGCGTGCTCTCTGTTGCTCAATGAACACATCAAGCAGGCCCTCTCCCTAGAGAACTTGCAGTCGAAATAAATTTGAGAGGCTGCTTTGAGACCTTCTGCTGGAGAGAAAAGCCTAGCTATGCTTTCATATTTAATTTATTTTAGATTGATGTAATTAGCTGATAGATGCGTGCATGGCTGAACTCTAATCTGAGGGCTTTCAAGTCTAGCCTTTTGGCTCCAGATTTATCTTTGCTGTAGTTTCCATTCTCCTCAGTGGAGTCAGTTTTGGCTCTCAGTTCACAGGCTTGTATGCTGGAAAAGAATTTTTTTTGTACTGGAAGGTTTGAACTGCAACTCTGATTTCTTACAGGGATAGTTCTGTTGTGGATCTGCAAGTGAAACAGTGGGAGTTCAGCAACAAATCAAGGTCATGGTGCTCTGAGAAAGTTTCTACTTAGAGGTCTACTCCCATCCTTTACGTATGTATCTGTTTTCTATCTCTGATAAGGAATGTCATAAACAGGATCAGCGAGCATATTTGTGTTCCTCCTTTAAATAAGTAAACCTTTTGTAGGAAATGGAAGAAGTGGATGATGTGGAATATTCAAAGTGGTTTGTTTCTGCAAAGGAGAGAAGGGTGGAGTATTTAACACCTTTCTTCTGATAATCTTTTCTGATCTAGCAGAGAGAGACGCCCGTGTGTTACTCATTTTGGACCATCACAAAAAGGAGAAGAGAATGCCAGAGTTCATCTCTCCAAGAATTTATGAGGGCCATAGAAGCAGTCTCTGTGGCTTGCCATTAGATGAATGATGGCTCGACCCTCAGACCATTGCAACTCTGGTATCTTGAGGTCTGACAAAGAAACATCACACCACTAAGGTGCTGGTTTATGGGATGACATAACTGAAAATAAGTAAAATGTAAATAAAAAAAAACAAATTACAAGTATCAAATGATCAAATCAACCTTTTTACCCAGTAAACGGAACTATCCAGGAAAACTTTTGTCATTTTTTTGCCTAATCATGCAATTAACTGGGCAGCAGCCTCAAGGACCTACAGGTCCTCACAGGACCAGGACCATACACATTTCTGCTCATTGATTAAAATGGTCAGAGACTGAAACTAATGGGGATGCTCTTTGCTGTCAGTGAAGGCAGTCAGCCCAAATTATGAGCTGCTATGAGACAATGATAACTTTTCCACACTCCAGTGTAGGGTTGCACTAGCAGATGGTTTGACTGCTAGCCTAGGGTGATTTAGAGCAGCCTCTCATTAAGCAGTATTTTCACTTAAACTCCTCACACTCTGCTGCTTGCACGCACATCTTTGCTCTTAGCCACTTGCTAGGGGTAACAAACAAAGCCTAGCAAAAGGGGAGCAGTGGTGTTTCTCCAAAATGATAGACAGGCACTGGCACTTTGAGTGCATTTCCCCTGGGATCACATCAGAATGGGTCATTCCCCCCAGGAAACTCTCCTGCCCCAGCCCAGGTTCTTGCTGATAGTTAAGGGGCTCCCTCACCTCTCTCCAGGGCTTCTGCTGTCCTCTGCCATTGAAGCTGCCAAGGACTTGCCACTCTTCTTCCTGGTGGTATGAAGGTCTTAATACATTTAGAGCCCCTGTGTCCTTCTCTTAAGTAAAAAGGGGAGGTGGGGGGAACACCAGGCTGAACCTTATACTGAATAACGAGCCCTCAATTTGTGACTGAGTGTGCTCACCTGGCCAGGTTTGGAGGGGAGTGACAGACAAGCTAGGGAGAAAACAGGACACTGCCATCTCTTTAGCTTCTTCTCATCTGCCTTCCTTGCCCCAAACCTTTACGGTGCACAGCATACTCCTAACTGAGGTCTGGGCTCTGCACCCTGTCCTGCCCATCAACAGTGCCACTGGGCAGAGTCAGTGGTGACAGGCTGTTGTGTGCTGGTAACGCAGCATGAGAAAGGGCTGGCAATATTTGCTGCCGGGTAGCTGTAGCCTCATTTAGCCTTACAGTCACTCTCGTAGATGAATTTCTGATTTTGCCAGAGGTAAAGATCGTTGCCATGTTTGGAAGTGATTCTATTCTGTGGCAACACAGGCAAAAGGTTTTTCTCCTTTCTCATGAAACACCAGAAATCTCATTTAGAAGATCAAGCTACAAATTTTGCAGCTTTGGGTGAAGAAACTCCACCTGAGGACCTTCTCACCTGGTAGACTACTTGGGCATTTCTGCAGAGTACAGCATTGTAGCGGGGGGCTTCTGTGCCCCATTGTTTCTCTGTCCTGATCTGTGCAGAGCTAGGCAAACTGGGAAAAGGAGTTGTAGGCAGCCGTCTCTCCTCCGCACCTTGCCATGCAGCCGTTGAAGATTACACAACTGCTCCTGTTCTAGAGACAGAAGCTGACCTTTCCCTCCTACTGTCTGGTACCAACTGTCTCTCAACTTTGAACAGAAATTTTGACACAAGTTTCACGTATTTTGCCACAATTTAGGTGAAAAGCAAATTTTAAGCTTTGTTGGAACAAGAAGTCTTTCTTAAATCATAGCTATGGGGTGATTTAATCTTAATCACATCCTTTTGTCTGATAATGCCACAGAACATCTTCAGTGGAATTGGTACTTCAGATGAGTTAGGCTGTACAGACGGCAAGAAGAGCCTGGTATTGACAAAGAAGACGCAAACTGCTGCTGATGCCATTTGAAATATGACAGTGGGAATGGATCAGGCAAAGATCAGGTGGAGATAAGGTATAGAGGAAGAATAATTATCTATTCTCTCAATAGATAATGGATTCTCATACAGTGAGGAGAAAAGAAGAAGACCTACAAAACTAGATACAAGAAGAGGAAAAAGAGGAGGGAGAGATTTATGAAAGTAGAGGGAGGATATAGCTCAGTTTCAAAAGTCACGCATGTGTCCAGGAAAAAAGGACAGAGGGAGCTGACCAGAGGAAGCACAGCAGTGGAGTAGAGACTGTGGAAAGTGGAGTGGCAACAACCGAGTCAAGTCAGGGAATTTGCAATACGGGTTTTACTCTTCACCGTAACTGTGTCAGATTTCCTCCTGCTTTACTCAAGGGAAGAGCCTCTGATCCACTTTACAGTTCTGGAGCTGGAAAACAATTGACTCAGGAGTTCTGAGGGGCTGGGGAGCAGCTGGGACACAGGGAGCCCTGGGGAGACGACCATCCTCTTGGAAGTACAATTTGGGCAATTGTGAAAATGAAAGGAAACAATTCCCTAGAGGTACTGAAAGGAACACACACGAGAGGCCTCCTTTCAAATTTGGATGTAACTTTTCCAGTCTAATGTGAGAGGAAGGTTCTGCCATGGCTGCTTTGGAGATGATTGAAAGTTGTGCATAAAGCAAGCACAGCCTGCTGGGGCAATCCCACGCAATGCCCCTGTGCTTGCCACCACAGAAATGCCTAAATCCCGAAGGCAGGCGGTAGCTATCTCAAGATCATTTAGATTAGGCCTGACTGCAAAGCTGCCAGCGATGGTGCTGGCCAGAGCATGAAGTGCGAAAGACCTATTGCTCTGTTTCACACTGGACAAAGGTGATTCTAAGGAGCAATTACCAGGACGGGGTCAGATCTCTCTATGATCTGAAAAGCTAAAAATAGCACATATTTCTGCAGACAGCAAAACCAATCTGCAGTCTCAACTATTTCAAAGGAAGACATGGAGGTCAGGCCAGTCACAGCAGGGGAGCAGTGAGGACACCATAGGCACGGGCGCGTGCCGCTCTTTGCACTCATTGTCAATAAACTCCATGGAAGGTGTCTATTGTGATAGCTGGAGGCTGTTTTCCGAAAAGGCTGTTTTTGCAGAGGGTGTTTGCGAGGTCTCTTTGTCTCTTGACTGGAACGTCTGGGTAACACGATCGTCCGCACCAACTCTTTCTGTCGGAGCCCTGTCTGCAATTTGTGTAACACCAGTGTTACAGAGAACGTTCCAAAATCAGACGAAAACTTGTGGGTCACAAGCAACCGCTAGAGGTGAACATGAGCAGAAACATGATTTCTCAGAACTAGAAACTGTGGGTCTCTCTTATCTGTAATGATTTCCTCTACTCTTTTCTCTGTCTGTATGTCAAGGAGCAGGATCAAGCAATGTTGTCTTAGGGAAAACTGTTCCTGTGGTGTTCTTGATATTAATAACAGTACAAAAATCACTGCAAAAAGTGATCCACCATTTGGCACTAGGAATTACCACTGCTGAGGTACTCGCAGCTTCTGCTGATGGGGGTACCTAGGAAAAAACCCCAATAAACACAGCGAGCCACCAGATGGAGCAGGTCGGCTCGCAGTCCATTCACTGTGATTTCCTGCCTGTGCCTCTTTGACAGGGGGAGGGAGTACATGAAAACTCTGACCGAGACTCAAAGGAAATGTGGAAAGAAAGAAGAAGAGGCCAGCAGCTGCTGCCAAACCGCTACTTTACATGAGTCAGTGACTCAAAATAACATTTCCAAAAAAGAAGCTGATGATTCTCAGGGTTTTACCTAAAAGATCTAGGAAACTAAATTTGTCCAGCATGTCTGCTGGAACAGCCACCCAGGATTAGACCACAGGCCTCTCTGACCCTGTAGTTCTTATACTGGAGTTGGGAAGTTGGTTCCTTAGCCAGTTTCCCCAGTGCACTCAGGATTTCAGAGACCCCTTTCTTTTCCCCTTGCAGTATCTCTTTTCCAGGCTGAGCAGTTGTAGCTTGCTCATTCATTCCTTACGCAGAAGTTGTTCCACACCTTCAATCATCCTTTCTGATCCATCAATGAACTTTTTTTTTCAGTTTGGTGACATCTTTTTTTTAGACTGAAGAGGCAAGAACCGCACATAACATTTCAGGGAAAGGCAATCTGCTCCCAAAACAGAATTAACTCACACGAAAGCAGGTGTTACTTTGGCCATTGTGTTGCTAGTTTGCTTCTTGCACTGCAGTGAAAAACATGACAGCGTTTTTTATGAGCTTTCACTTTCTTTCTCTGACACTTTCTTCTGCAGCAGCAGTGGTGTCTGTGGTCTGGTAGGCAATGGGATGAGGAATGCAGCAAGGTGGAACACACAGCCACCAAGCCCTGCTGCAAATCCAGAAGGACTGCTTGCCTCCTTTGGATTTCTCCTGCATTTCTACCTCCTAAACACCTGTGGTATGTTATTTTTTTTTTTCAGAATGCTTAATACCACGTAGTGCTTTACACGCTCCAGCATGGATTCTACGGCTCCCATATAATTTTGCTGCAGAGGTGAGCACCCAGCTCTTGTGCAAATCAGACCATAAGGTACCAGGCTGGGTGTACAGAAAATGAGAAAGAAGCATGTAACTATTGTGGATATTTCCCACTGCTTAAACCATAAGATCAGCCAGCAACCCGGAATCTTATTTTTCTTTATCTACTTCTTCGTTGGAGGGGGACACATAAAAAACAGCTGCTTTCAGTATATAAGCCTGATTCATTCCCAAGAAGAGAGCACCTTATCATCAAACTATTCAGAGTTCATTTGGAAATAAAATGGTACGTCATCCTGTACTTAAAGATTGAAAGACCAGGCTGACATGGAAGTATATAGAACTAAGGCTTTACAGGCAACCATAATTCTTGAATTTCCCGGCTTTGCTGCTATAACATAGCTAGAGATACAATTTTAGCTAAAAGTATAAGATCCCAATGCTTTTCTCTACAAAATATTCTTTACAGAAGTGGGGTTGTAAAAAATTGAAACTCTAGCATGTTAACCAACTCTTAAAAGAAACTGTAAGAAAACCGTTGTCACCTCTGGGAGGCAGCATTTTATTGAAAATACACAACGTATAATTTGGTGTCTGACACTTCAGAAGGTTTTGAGGCTTCTCAAATCTCCTGTGATTATTAAAAACAAAAAAAACCAGTAGAAAATAAATAAACATATACTTGCAGTGGAACTACCTGTGCAAAAATAAACTCTGCTTCTCCAGCAGCAAGAGCCAGTTCTCAGACGAGATGGAGACAGCGAGGCACAAAATGCACCCTGTTTTCCTGGGTTTTCAGTAGTAAGTTAGCAGAGTGTTCCATGGAAAAGCAGGATATCTGGGTTGTTGATCTGCTCTCAGCAAGATACCCTCCTCCATTTAGGAAAACCTTTGCTCATTTGCTTAACTTCACCTGCTAATTGGGAACATACTTAACCTTGCGCTTGCCACTTTACTGACCAACACTCTCCTTTCAGTTGCATTTACATTTCATTTACATTTCTGTCCTGAGCTGGAGCTGACATTTTCTTTCTGAATCTCCATTACTGAGGTGCTAGGACTTCACACTAAAGGAGTTCATCTGGTGAAGCACAGACAATGTTTTCTGCTGGGCTTCGTGGTACGATGTGACTTTCTAAAGCACAGCTGCTTTTCTCTTTGCAGATGGCCCTTCGGTGCTCTCTCCGAGGAGCTGTGACTTTTTAAAAAACTACCCCACACATTAATAACATCCCAAGCAGACCCTATGCAAACATGAAACAACAGAAGACACCACACTGGTAGTTAAACATCAGTCTAGCTTGGAACTGAATGGCAAGAGTTCCCATCAAAACAAGCGGCACAACACTAGCCTTGATTTCAAAACTACCAATGACAGAGAGCCCTTTGCAATCCCTTGGAAATTGCTCCCACAGAAATTATGCCTATTGTTGGAAATCTGCAAGACCTTTCTACTCTAGAGTTTGTCTGGCATCAGCTTCTGGCCACTAGCTCCTGGTAATGCATTGTTTGCTCGACAGAAGAGGACTTGTATTATCAAAGATTTATTCCCTAGCTGGGTACTTAAGGATTTTGACCGAGTGACCCCTTAACCTTTTCACTGATAAATAGACTGACCTCCCTGAGGCACACTCTGATCCACTGCCTTCCAGCCCTTTTTTTCCGTAGATCTCCTGAATCCCACAGATCGTGGTCTCAGGACAGCGTAGGATTCTAGTATAGAATCATTGACCATGAGCCCACGCTGCACCCGTGCAGCTAGCCGTACCCTTTTGCATGCTAAATCCTTCTCGTCATCCTGTGGGTTGTCGAGTGGCAAAAGGATACACATGCAGCTGGCAGGAACTCCTGTACGTCTGGAGGCTTCAGGAGCTCTGTGTCCATTAATACCAGCTGAAGCACCACAGCTTGAAGCTCATTTTCTGGACACTGATCATGGTATATCCCCCTTTTGGAAAATGATTATTTGCTCTTCTCTTAATGACTTAATTTACTTTATTTCTATCTACAGGTCTGTTTCAGTGACAGTGATGGAGGGGCCAAACCCACATTCCTCTCACAAATCTACAAATCTTCCTTCTTCTTTTTTTTTTTTTTTTTTTTTTTTTTTTTTTGCATATAAATATGTAGAGACAACTGCATCACCATCTGGTGGAGGAATACTTCACCACTTGGAGGAAGACAAAACCTCTTTCTTAAAGTATTTACAACCTCAGGTAACAGCATACAAAAGCATAAGGAGGTGGATGCAGTCATTGTCAGCATAAACGTTTCCCTCTCACTTTTGTTTTCACCGTGCTTCATTTTCTTGTTAAAAAAATGCATGACAGCCATACGTGGTGCCCAAAGTTGGGTGGTGCAAACACTTTACTAGGACCTAGCAAGCTATTTTAGACCATCATCCTGTTCAAACTGTCCCATTTCTGCAATACAGAATCTCAGAATCTCATAACAAGTCAAAACAAGTGAAAACATGAGCTTACGGCTAAATCTGACTGTTGTGAGGATTTCCTTGGGAAAAAAAAAAAAAAAGAAAAAAAAACCCAAACCACAAAAAACAAAAAAACTCCCACAGAACAAAACCAAGCAACCCTCTCTTTCCCATTTTCCCATTTCGGACTACTAACTCACACTTCTGCCTGGTGAAAAGCCTCAGTGAGAATCAGAGTATCTCTGACAAATACCAGCCCCTGACTGAGTGGGCTCCGTCTGTGAAAGCACTGTGCAATCATCTTCCCTTCAGAGGTATGGTGGCTTTTCCCTGTGATAGTGAGGGATTCTGGAATTTTAATTTGCATCTTCTAATGCCAGAATAAAAGTTGCAAATCCTTGACTTGCTTCTTTGAGTGGCTCGCAATTGCATTAAAGGGATTTTTTTTTTCTGCTAGGGTGTGTACTACAGCCAGGCAATACAAAAGCTCTTGTAATTCTCCATGTGATCTGTACTACCAATTCTTCAGTCAGAGAAAGCCTCTTTCATAGAGCAAATGGACAGAAAGGCCCAAAACTTCAGTGGGAAAGCTCACAGCAGGAACGAAGATTCTATAAGCACCGAAGGTTGTCTGGGACCTTTTATTTTGTCATCACAGAATATTCATGTCTGAAGTATCAGGAGCTGAAAACCATGTAGATACTTTTGTCATTCTTATACATGTCTTGCATCCGAATCTGCAGAAAATATGTGGATAGAATGACTGTAAAATATGTTGTCAGGCCTGAACCTGCCTGTAAAGTTTAGCTTGCAAAAACAGGCTTTCATCTTTCTGCCTTGGCAAGTCTCTTTCCAATGGCAGACTTCACAGATAAAAAAAGTGATGTGATTCTGGACAACATCAGTGTGAATGGCCAGTGACAAAGGTCATTAGCCTGGCCCCATTTTAGCCTACTGCTTTAAAGAAAAATAAATAATTTTATTATTGGGTGTTAAAACCAGCAAGTGTAAAGCTTACTTTGAAGTACATTTATGGCCCAACTGTTTTTAGAACAGGATGTGTTAAAAATAAGCAACCATGATAGACAGATGCAGGGCCTGTATGTGCCCAAGCTACAGTTTAAATTATGTATTTGCACCAGTTACATGCATCCGTGCACACACGAAATTCTGCAGTCTTTGGCCTGTCGCCTGCAGAAGCTCACACACTGCTAATATTCAATGTTTAGCAAGAGCTCTTTTGTTTTCTAGCAATAGCAGCAAAAGGCTGATGCCTGGCTATTGGTATTAAAATATGGTATCTGATGATGATTCTGTACATCTTACATTTCACAGCATATACCATTTCTGGCAAGGAAAACTTAATCTTCACATATGAGCAGCTGGAAACCATCTCAGAGAAGTATACTATTGAATTATTATCTTGCAGAGAGATTTTGAGGTGGCCTTCCTTCTACAGCCTGCTGTAAGTAGTCTTTGTAGAATTCCCAGAACAGCTTGTAGAAAGCACATGACAATTCTCATGGATGGACTGAATGCCTTCTCCACTCCAAATCTCTGTCAATGTATTCTCTACCCTTAACAGCACCTTCTTCCTTTTCACAGGGTTTCCACATCTCAGGAGCCTCTGATCTAGCTGTGTTAGACTTCATTAGCACCTTGAGGAAGAACCCATCCTGTGGAGGAAACCAAAGACATCTAAACAGCGTGTCCATCCTTTTTGTCCTCCTTCAGACTCTCCTCTCTTCTACTTCTCTTGAGTGGTGGTGGAAGTCTGTAACAATATGGTATATGCTTCAAATTCAAGATAAGATCTTGTGGCCATATCTATGTGGATCATATGATTATGATGTTAGCTGTTCAACCATGGACTGAATGAAGTAGCTGTTGGGTAAGTCAGCAAATGGTTGCAATAATCTGCCTGTGGCAGAGAAAGTTAAGATCAGCAGAGGTAAGCCCAAGGATGCTGCTCAAGGCTTTGGAAGCTCCTGAGCCACAAAGAGCAAGAAGCAAAGGGAATGTTCAGCCAGATTTCTCAATCATCCCCTCTACGTGATGTTCTTCCCACTACCAAGCACAGCAAGAGACGTGCCAGTGGTCCAGCCTGGTGTGGCCACTTTTATGTTTCTGTACAGACAGAAGACAAAGCTCCAGGTTTTCCTCTGCGGACCGAGCTGAAAGGTCAGTTTCCATGGGCTCAGCAGGGTACTGGGGGATTGTCTCTGCTGAAGGAGTCTATCGTGATTCTCTTCTTGATGGGGGGCTGGCAGGGGTGGAAGCGGAAGGCAAGGTGCACGTCTGACAAGCTTGGCAGAGTGAAGAGAAGCCAAGACGGTGGAAAGTGCATCGCATCTATAAGGATGCTGCAGAGCTAAAGAAGAATCTTTAACACTCAAAGTGAGAGTGAGATGTGTGAGGGAAGCCAGGGAGGTGAACATGTCATCTATAATGGAACAAAGTCTGAGTGAGTTGTCACGAGTAAGATAAGAAACATCAAAAAAATTGAAAAAAAAATTCAAGAAAAATCCATGGCAAAACCCGAGCTGCAGAAAGATAAAAACCCTGAATTTCTAAACGTTTCTGTGTACACAGTTCATTTTTTTTTCCTGATCCACAGGCATCAACTGTATTCCAAAATAGAAAGACAAAGAAACTCCCAGTAGAACTGGGCATTTTTTCCAGAGCCTTATAAGGACTATTTTGCTTCTTGCTTACTAGCTCCACTCTGGCCCAGACGTACAGTGACCCAGAATTATCATAAACTTCTGGCCACTAGGTACTTCTTATGAAGTACCCAGAAAATGGTTGTATGTGTCACAAGAAACATATCAAAAGATGGCATTTATTCTCCTCCCCAGGTTGGGCAGTCAGAGAAATAAGGCAAAAAAAAATGAGTCAGAGAAAATTAATCACTCTGTCACCTCAAGAGAGAACCGAGATGGACATGTAGCCCTTAAGGTCTATTCATGTAGGTTCTACTGTGCCCATCACCCGGCACTGGTGTAGTAAGCAGTGTGACTAATACCCAGCATATGTTGTTGCTCTCTCATCCTCTCCAGAGGAAGCAGCATAGGCGTCAGTGTGTCTTGTTTGATAGGATTTTCTCCTGTTTTTTTCTAAATAGAAGTGCTGCTCTGCATTAATGCTACCGAAAGCAGCTCCGAAAGGTTCAGAGCCTGCGCTTTGAGGGGAAGCTGGGGAGCTGTGGGACAGTGCTTAATTCTTGCACGTGTTTGTTCCCCAGCCTCTGAAGAATGAGAAAGTTTTGCCTGACCTACACGCAGGCTTTTCTCTGACTATACTGCTATCGTGCCACGACATGGTAACAGGGCTTCTCAGGCCAGCACCTTTTAGCAATCACCATCTTTGCCTGAAGGCAGAGAAAAATCAACCTCTTGAGCAAATTAGCAAGCCGGCCCTCAGAAATATTGCTAGAGAGCTGATCAAACATTTGGATGCACTTTCTGCGAGTTAGCTAGCAAGGCCCAGCCCCTTCTGCTGACGTCTTTCCTCTCTATCACACATCAGACTTTTCCCAGTGGAGCTGGAGAACAGGCTTCAATGAAAACTGCCTGTTTGCAGCTACATGGAGATTGCAGGCACCACAGTCACTGTTTCCTCTACCTGACCTGGAGCAGAAACTCCATCGTCAGAACAGAAAGGTAGCCTTGTTGCCTAGCAAAGGTGGGATGATTTATCTCTGTTTCTAGATTGGTCCCTTTTCTTTCCTGCACAAGAGAATTGTTTTCAGACTTCCAAGGAGAATGGAGCCAGGCTAGAAATCGGAGTGGATGTGAGAGAGCTGCTCTGCCAGGGAGAAGAAGGAATCACAGGGTTTCCGTGCTTTTTTTTTGTTGTTGTTGTTCCTGTGCAGCCTAGGACAATGGTTTTATCTGCCCCAGTTATAGCCCTGGGGGCTACCTTAGGGACCGCAACTAGCATCCTTGCCCTCTGTGGTCTCACCTGCTTCTGCAAATGCAAGCAACCTGGGACAGGACTCTCAGAAAAGGACCAAGAGGAGGACACAGAAAATACTAAGCCCAGTGTGCTTCAGCCAGTCCAGCAAGTAAGACACAGTCTTTAATTACTTGGTGATTTTTCTTTAAATGTAGAGGGTGAGCATGCAACTTCTCTGTTAGGCTACTCAGCGTGTGATTTATGCTGCCTATTTATTTGCTTACTGTGTTCAGGATGTAACAGCATGTTAATGGGAGGAGGAGCACGGGGAAAACAGAGACAGGAGCTGGGTGACCCACAGAATTACCGGAGCGGGAGACAGCTGCCACATTGCCAAAGAGAAAGCTGCTAACGGCAAAAATAAGGGAGGATGACTGGGAATGCCACTTAGCTGTTAAGCTAGATCACAAGGGAAATAATTTCCCGAGGAGAGAAGACTGGACTTTGCCAGGTGACACGCAGCATTGTAAAGAGGAGATTACTCCTGCTGGCATCTCCTATAACAGCTATTTCTCTAACTCTATTCACGATATCTTATGGTTCCTGCGGGATAGTTCCCTGTCAACAGCTGATTTCTTGTGAAAACCATCCCTCCTCCTCCCTCTGCCCCTCTGACTGAAGGGATTAATTATGTGTGAAGTTAAAATGAGGCATTGAACTGATAATAAAATGCCAGCGAGAATCTAGAGTGTGATGACTGGACAATCTCATTACACTGTGAATTGCTTTTTTCACTTACTATAAGAGCCATGTGGAGTATGGATAATGTCAGGCATCCCTATGCAGTCTTTGTTTCTTGTTAGAACCAAAAAAACCCTGGTTGACTGATTTCTTTTGTTGACTGTGGTCTTTAGCATGAGCTATAGCACTACTCAGTCTCTGAAAGTATTACCTGTTGGCTGTTGCTCTTGATGCTTGTATGTGCCTATGTCCTTTTCACTTTCATCTAGCTACTCAACCAAATGTTACCCCACAGCAGCCAATTCCAAAGGCCATTGTATAACAATCTTTGTTTGCCTTTTAATTATCTGAGCTGCCAATTATTTTTGTATTATTAAAGAGTGTAGCAGGAGTCCTAATTGCACTTCCCTGTAATGTTTATAATGATACATTCAGCCTCTCTCTGGCTACCACTCTTAGGCTCTTCGTAGAAAAGAGCCCTTGCGTCTTCATGCTCTTGTTGCAGTTTGTTCTGAGGAAAGATGACCAAATCTGCTAATTGTGCTGTAAGATCTGGTGCAGATACACAGAACAGCATTACCAGAGCTTCTGGTTGCTGGTGGGTGGGAGGATGGCTCCACTGACAGTGGCTGAACACCTGCACTGAGCTGAGGACTTCTCAAAAGATTGCTGCTGATTCTGAGCGTTCATCCACAAAGAGGGTAAATACATCCTAGTACCACCTGTTTGCATTTTCCTAGGATGAATTTCACCTCCTATCCTGTTTGATAGTTTTGTCATGTCCTTTCTAGGCTCCTTTCTTGTCTTTTCTAACCCATACAGAGGATTTCCCAGTTCCTGTATATAAGAATGTGCAATAATGCTGATATTTTCCAAGTTGACTGCTAAAATGAATGAGAAGTGTGTAACCTTGACAGTCATATCACTTTGCATAGCATTTTTTCCAGCTTTTGCTTTTCACAACACTACCTGCAGATAGTTTTCCCATTAGTCTCTTTCTAGAAGAGATTTTCTGTTGTTGTAATCTTCTAGCTCTGAAACCTCTCAAATCTGATGTGAGCTGATCTAGGTGTTCCTGCTCTGGCAGGGGGATTGGACTAGATGATCTTTTGAGGTCCCTTCCAATCTCTAACATCCTGTGATTCTGTGATCTTTACCTTAACTCCACCCATGGACTTGAAATTTTTTCTTTCACACAGCCTTTTGGGAAACATCCTGGAGCTTGTCCTCCAGGGTGTCATCCTGCTTGCATGACCGAAATAAGCACTAAGTCACTCTGAAGTCCAATTAAGCCTCCAGTACCCAGCAGCTATTAGGTTATAGTCCTCACAATATTTCTACATTCATCAAGTTTTGCCCTAACTTAATCCAGGATTTGACCAACAGGGGATCAAATTATTCAACCTGCCCTCAGCATATCACTGTTATTTGAGTGACTGTATTTGTTTAGCATTGAAGACTTTCTAATGTGAAGTATTATTTCTGATGTTACTGGTTTGAAATGGATGAAATCTGGCCAAATCATAGCAGCCGAATGAACATACTGGCACAGAAAGTGCAAAATGTTCTTAGTTTGCATATTCCGTATGTTTAACAATTCTTTCCAATTAAAATAGTTTTCTTGCCAGGAACATGCTTTTTTTTCCTATGCTGTCAGTGATTCAGAATCAGTCTCTATACCTTGAAGGAATTATTCTCAAATGGAGTTCTGAGCTTGTGAAGTTTTATCATCTGTGTCTATGTTTATAAATTGTCCTGTCAGGACTTTTTTTCCAACTACATTAATACACTGTATGTCCTAGACAGAGCTTGGCATCCTTAATTATTGAAGCCTGTCAGGGCCACTGATTCTGATAAACAGAGATGACAAAAGAGAGATGAAGCCAGACTGCATTTTATTCACTCGGCATGTCTCCCGTGACAGTGATGCTTGTATTTGCTATAGACAGAGGCTCCCCACGGACATGCCCTGCATATGTGTGGAGAAAGAGCTTGAACACAAAGATATGTATACAGAACAATTAAAAACTCCTGTAAATTTGCAAGGTCTCAGCAAAGCCTGCAGAATGAATGTTCCTAAACACATCCAGCAACAGCAACAACCTGGTGCATAGTTTGAGTGACACTGGACAGGGACTCATAAAGGTCAGTCGCAGCCTCCTTGCTACTTCTGGTTTCTTTGCTTTCATGCGTTTTGTGCAGAACTAGCTGAACTCTTTAGTGAGTTAGGTGGTGTTGGGCTGATGGTTGGACTTGATGATCCTTGAGGTCTTTTCCAACCTTAATGAGTCTATGATTCTTCTGCTCATCTCTTTATTTAAGATACTGCTGCTGATTTGCAAAAGGAACTTCCATAGGGCACTGCTCTGTAACTAGATTAGCAGACAATGCTTGGGAACAGAGCTGGCAGCAAAAATAATAAACAGAGGCAGATGCAGTTGGAAGAGGGGGTGGGCTAGTCCCGCTGTGCTTGCATATGTCTCTCCTCTTTAATTCTGCAGAGCAGACAGACAAAAAGAATATTTAGACCCAGTGGAGCTCTTAGTTGCAACGTGGTGATGGATTTCCTGACTAAACGTCTGCCTTTTAGCACGTGGAAGAAAAGATTGTACTAGCACGTACCTCACATTTGTATGGTGTTTTTCATCCCAAAGGATCCCAAAGTGCTTCGTGTGCTAGCCGCACACAGCCATGCAGGCACACGGCTCTGTTGTGCTGGTCAGGGACTGGTAGGACAGCAGCCTTCTCCAGCAGCTGCAGGAGAGACAGAACAGCAGAGACTGAGCACCACGGCAGACACTGTCTGTGTGTTAGCTGTAACGCCTTTGCAGAATGAAAGCAACCTGTTTATTCAAGTTGTTGTCTAGTGATTCCTGACATGGTTCTCTTGGTTAGGCTGCTTTAATTTTAGAAGAATGGAAAGCTGTATTTAAAATTTGGATGGGTACTTCAAATTTCCTGTGTATTTTAGGACTGCTGCGTCTCTCATCTCTGAAAGAGGGATCTCGCTTACAGACCCACACTGTATGGCTTACGTAATATCTAAACTCAGCTGAGTGCCAGGTGGGGATCTGCATGCAGTGACAGCTTTCTTTCTCAACCCACTTCTCTTTCAGAGCCCTTAAAATTAAACGAGACAAAATGCTATGTTACATAGTGGACTTCCTAAACAGTGGTGCACTGGCTGCCTTGTGAAGATGGAGCTGCCGACCTAATTATTTCCTTACCACTGCCAAGTGCACGTAACCATGGTGCTATCATCTCCATAAACCAAGCATGTCTAAAGAGCTGACATCCAGGACTGCTCTCTTTCTTCAGTTCTTCCTTCAGAGGAGTAGGTGTGCTCCCTCAGGACGCGTGAGCTGGAACCACAAAGTCCCAATGCAGGCAAATGCTGCAGGGCAACATCTACATTTATTATTAACAGGAAACAATTAGACTAATTAAAAACTTTAATTACAATTATGAACATTTTCTGGCTCACCCTCAGTCTAAACTTAATACAGAATAGGTTGGCAGACCACGGGGTTGGAGGGAATCCCACTGCACAATAATCAACCAAAATGTCAATTTTACTTCTCCTTTCTGTCTTTCATGTTTTGGAACCACTAATAAAATCTGTTGCAATGGTCAGGGCCATTTGCTAGTCAGCTTTTGTTCTTTTCCACTGATGAATCCAAATATAAATGAATCAGGAATGATTTCAGTTGCGAGCAGACAGGATTCTTTCTTGGGACATAAGGAAAAGAGGACTGTCATATCAATCATATAACTCAATATATATTAT
>NW_010100057.1:0-20148 GCF_000699245.1 Pterocles gutturalis | reverse complement strand
GTTATCTCTGGGGTCCTGCAGGACGGGGGGCAGAGGACAGCAGAAAAAGCAGAAAATGCGAAAAACAACTCGAATGGGGGAGCCTGGGGTTTTACCGGTGACACGGCCTCAGCAATACCGCCGGCAGCGCTGCTGTCCCTGCGGGGTGCGCAGCACAGGGCAGCCACAGCAGAGGCAGTGAAAACCATAGAAACCCTCTGAAAACCGCACGCCGGTGCAGACCCCAGAGCAGCGCGCCACGCTCGCCTCCGCTTTGAGCAGTTTCTCCCCAAACGCCCTGTGCCCATTGCACGCTGTGAGAGCCGCGCTCCTGCTCACAGGCAGGAAGCCCGAGCACGAGGCAGACCCCGGCCAGCAGACCCCCGGCCAGCAGCGGAGTGAGTCCCGGGAGCACCACGTGGCCGAGGCTGGATGAGAGCGTACAGGATCGTAGGGGATCAGACTCTGCCTTCTCCACTGAAAAAAGAACAGGCCCAGGAAGTTTGCTCAGGGCTGTTTGTATTAGATAAGCTGTTTGCTCTCTTTGTTCCGTCTCACAGGCAGTGCCGGGCAGGGGTGTCCAAGCCCTATGCAACGCCAAAGCAAACTCTGCATCTTCACCCCGAGGACGTGGCACTGCCAGAGACCAAGTTCATGGAGCAGAGGAAGGTGGGACAAAAGAAACAGAGTGAAAGAAATAGTACAAAAGCCCACAATCCTTACTGTGACTGTAATGAGGACCCTGGAAATTGTCTCAATTCATGAAGAGGTAGAGTTTTAAAATGCATCAAAAAACCCTTTACTTGAGGCTCAGACTGAGAAGGCACAACACAGGCAGTCGCTATGCGTGCTGATTAGCACGTGCTCATACTCTGCAGCCTGCACCACCCCGTAAACATCAGCCGTGTGCTGGGGTGATGTAAGTAACGCCTTCAAATACTAACTGAGGTGTTGCCCTAAAACGACAGGATCCCAGTCGCAGAGGGTGTTTACTTGCCCATTGTTACCAGCTGGCTGCCGCCCCCGTGGGACAAGGTCTCCTGAAGCAGGTCCCTCGTACGTGGGGACGGTGGAGCTGGATGTGGGGTATTCTCTCAGCTGTCTCTGGCTGTCCAAAGGCAAAAATAAACAACAGATCCATGCCTGCCAGCTGCCCACCCTTTCCCTTTGACAGATATAGCTGTGCTCATGGAGGAAAGAAAGTTCAGTTCCTCTGCTGTGCCCGTGAACAAACAGCTTGGGGACCAACAGCTCCTCTCACAAACAACATTTACAGTGCTCCAGGATGCAAATCTGATCAGTCTGGAACAGAGCTCAGAATAGCTTCACGGATGAGAAAGGTCAGTGATTTGTCAAGGGCGCACAGCAGAGTCCACTTTCTAATTAGAGAGTAGCACGCACCCAACACCACCCGGCTTCATCGTCCGCAGCAACACCGCAGATGGCTCAGCAACAGCCCCAGGAGATTATTGCATTCATTTCAGTGTTGATGAATGGGGGACCTATTATGCAAAGGAGGCAGCACAGACTGTCCAGGGCCAGGCTTTCCTCTGCAGGCAGTCACCAGCTTTTTGGGACAAATCCTGCTGCAATGGGCTCCTTCAGCGAGCGGTCTGGTGTATGGGTGAGCCTGTAACCCTGCCTAACTTCACACCAGTGCGCTGCTGTCAGGTCACAACCAGCTGCTCCACAAAGTGATCCTACAGCAACCCATAAGGCTAATCCTAGGGAGACAATCTTTCCAGGACACAGGAACAGAGCTGCCTTTGGCTGTCGGGTTCCTGCCTGTTCTCATCCCCCCTGGGCTGCTCCGAGCACGGCTCCTGCCGTCGCAGTTTGCACCTAAACAGACACACAGAGGAGAAAGCGCGACCGCGCTGGGACAGGCGAGCCTTCCCCATGTAAGGATGAAACCGTCCAGCAACAAGGCTTTGGAAGACGGTCCTCAACACGCTCCAAGGTCAGAAGAGGAGAAGAACGCTTTTTGTTCCTGCTGGCCTTCCAGAGCCATTACGGGTCCTGGAATCTGCGTGAAATTGTTTCTGCCTGCCGCCGACCCTAAAAGGGAAACCAGCTGCTTGCTCCGAGGAGCAGCTCAACCCCTCTGTCAGGCCGGGAACGTTTTCAGTCCACGTTTCCTGACACTGCTCAGGGTCACTGCACCCAGCCCGGCTCCCTGGGGGTGGCAGGGGCTTCCCGCCCCCCCTCACGCTGCTGCCTCTCTCTGCACCCTCCTGCTCTGCTCCCAAACCAGGAGTGTGGCTGTAGACCCAGCACAGAGGAACGACATCCCCAGCTGCTGTTAGAGGGGATCCTGCCTCGGGCGCGCGGCTGGCGCTCCCCAGACGTGCTGAGGGTTTCGCCGGGGCAGTGTGGCTGCCCCCGCCTGCACAGAGCCCCCCGGGAACAGCGCCGCATCCCGCCCTCACCCGTGGCACGTGCACGTACCCAGCTCTGCCCAGAAAGTTGCACCGTGGGCGCTTCCCCGAGCACTTGCAGAGCAGCCTCCTGCCCACAGCGGTCACGGTTAAAACCATCTAACACCTAGAGGGCTGCACAATTTTAATACAGTCTCGGAATGGCAAATTGAGGGTTTCCTCATGTTCAGAGGTCTCTCAGGTGCCCTCCATCCAAAGAGCAAAACCACGTCACGGGGACTCCTCCTGAGAGTGCTGCACGCAGATCGAGACACGTGCTGAAAGCACAACGGTCCCACCAACGTCTGATCTTACCCTCAAACAGGAAATCTCACCTGAGCCCGCAGCCGGCCCCGGGCGCCTCAGGAAGCATGGCACTGTTTGCACAGCCGGGACGGAGACTGTGCACCCAGGCACAGCCCCGCCTGTGCTGGGGCTCCGGCAGCGCGGGCAGGGCCGCGGGCACAGCGAGGCAGAGGGGTGCTGTCACACGCAGCATCGCCTGCGGGGACCGGGAGGGTCCCGCTGAGGGCAGGGACATGGGGACCAGCTGGACCCACGAGCATCTTCCTGCGGAGAGGACGGGCGGCAGACCGAGGTTCCCAGTGCAATGAGAGCTCTGGAAGAACCTGACGGAGACAAAGCCCGACTCTGGGAGTGCAATGAGAGGTGCCCTCTGCCTCAACCAACAGACTGCCACGCAGGCCGAGAGGCAGGAAACACCTTTATCACCTGATGCATCAGTGACGCGGCACAGCACATATGCTAATATTTAATACCAGCATCATTCTACAGAGGAGGAGGTGACGGGATGCATCTCCAGGAGGCCAGGCTTGCTTTCACGCTTTCTTGCAACTCCAGCAATGCCAGTTCTGGGAGGAAAACGACCACTGATGCCTGGTCTAAGTACCAGCTGAATTCTGCCAGACCAGACACACTCAGATCTGGAAAGCACCAATGATTTTTTAAAGTTTAAATTAAATTTTTTAATTGCCATGAACAATTGGCCAGGTCTCTCAGGAAGGCCAACAAACCTCAGAGAGACCCTACGCAGAGTCAGCTCTCTGCACGTGGAAGAGCTTTGGCCGCGATGTGCTCACAGCCACGGCTGGGACTCCCCACACCCTGGGGGGAACAGGGCTGTTGGGAAGTTCAGGGTCCCAAGGAACTCCAAATCTCTGCTCTGGTTTCAAAACACCGATGAGTTCATAGACCGTTTTCCTCTAGTACAAATTCCTCATTCTTTCTGCTAAGATAAGGAAACAAACCCAAACTTTTCCTATGTGAAAGGAAAACCTGCTGCTGGTAAGTCAGGCTCTCAGGAGGCAGCATCCCCATACAAGGTAATGGTACAAAGCTCTGAGCCAGGATTTGTGCACACTGGGACTTTTGTCCCTTTCTCTACCCTTTAAAGAATCTCTTTTTAATGAGGCCACAGTTGCAGGGGAATCCAATTTTCCATGCTACAGTGGAAAACCAGGCAGGTTTGCCCATCTGAGATTCCGATTGTAAGTTATTGTGGCCCAGACCTTGCTTTGTGTTTGGTTTTTGGCTACTTCTGTCCCCTTCCTCCCCATACCCTTCCTATTCAATCAAGTCCCCTGAGCTGAAGCATCCACACGGTGAGCATGAAGATACGTGGTCCAGAGGAAGAGAAACAGAATATTCCAGTGAGAAATGCCAGGCTCCCCACGGGTGCCCATCGTCACCGTGTCACGCACCTTCCAAAACCTCTACAGAGGGACAGCGGAGTGCAGGCTGACAGGAGAAAGGCAACAGCCCATTCAGCTCTGCGCCGAGCACCTCTGCCACTGCAGCTCGGAACCGGCTCCGTGGCCATGGCAGGTGACCATAATAGGAGAAGATGCTGGAGCCAAGTTTCAGGGAGTGTGACTGGTCACAGGAGCTTCAGTGTGATCAGAGGAGCGTGAGCCACAGCCCAGGGAAATGGCTGCTCATATCAGTTCTTAAAAAGGAACAAGAAAAAGGCATAAAATAGCTTTCTGAACTCCTGCTCCCTGCTCTGCTCTCCTCTCAAGCACATTCCTCACCCCCCTTCAGAGGGAAGGATCCGCGCTCGCCCAGGTACGGTGACAGTGCTGTCCACAACACTGAGCGAGTCACACAGCCTTCACCTTCCTCATTCGGCAAAAGTGCCCTCAGCTAGTAGGAGCTTGACAAATCCCACCACGAGAGCCTGCAATGCCAGATCCACCGACTCCCTTAGCTTTCCTCTTCCAACGAGAAAATGGGGCAAGAAGGAGGAACTTCTCGCTTGTGCAGGGCTGAACATAGTGAGCAGACCGTCCATTAGCTGTCATCCTCCTGGCAAGAAACAGTAATGCAAGAACATAAAACAAACCCTGAAGATAGTCATCAACCATCTAAAACAAATTAATGGGCAGCGGCTGGCCTCCAGCCCCAGGTCTCACACCAGCTCCAGGGAGCAGCTAATTCGGACAGTGAAACGCCCATCGCTTGGAAGCGATATAATTTATCTGTGAACCTTCTCTGCCCCTGTCATGATGAAGTGATGGACAAGAAAAGGTGGTGGGAAGGGATCGTAGCTGGATGAGGTTTCATCGAGAAAGCCATGAAGAGAGTACATACAAACGTACATGAAACCAGAACCCGGAGCGACGGTGCTTCACCTCACCCCCGGTGTGTTCTCTTGCTCTGTGTGTACAGCCTCACACCACACACCCACAGCCTCGCACGAGGCGCAGGGCACCTGCACAAAGTCAGCATTCTCCAGAAACAAACATATGCTCACAAAGATCAAACGGGAAAATGCATCCGTGCCCCAAACTCGGAAGTCAGAGCCTGGGATGTCCTAAACCTTCCCAACGCAGAAACCCGCGAGACCCCTGTAACGCCCTGGCTATTACAGAGAGAAGAAGGGAGTCCTGAAGAGTAAGCATGTTGTGAGGATTATAATCTAGCAACACAAGTTTAATTTTGGACGGAATTGATTTATGCCCGTGTAACCCAGCGTGGTTGGCTCACAGCCATGTAGATGCCTTGGTGCTTATCCAACTGCACAAACCCAGGGCTCCGGCAATAATCTTTCAAAATCTCTTTGCCCCATGAAATAAAGGTCATATCCAGTACACTAAAATTCAAACATGAAAGCATGACAGGAAATGACTAACTGCACACTGAGGCTAATTCACCTTCATCTCAGATCTGCTCAGCACACAAGAATCTTGCAATTCAAACAGACATCACAGCCTATCTGCAGAAAAAATAATCTGACTGCTCTCGTTGCTAGTTCTTGGGGTCTGTGCATCTCAGTGCAGATACCGCTGCAAAACAATGGAGTTCTGCTCTATTTCCCTAAATTCTCTTACAATTCCAGCCTTATGCTGTATTTTTCACTTTTCTTTCCCTTAGAGGCAGCTGTTTTTTAAACTGGGGATGAAGCCATTCTGATTTCTGAGGTGATCCATAATTTCAGTTAGTGTTCACAAAGCTTTTTGTAGTCCCTGGATAAAAGTCACCTATGAGATCATACCTCTATTTTGCATATGAAGGCAACCAAGGGGCTCCTCTGAGCTTGCTTCTGAACAAGCACGCAGGTGAGCTTGCAGACCGGCTGCAGGGGACAGAAGCAGTCACAGCACACGTGTTTTGTGCTCACTTGCTGAAAGGCAAACCTGCGTGGTCTGAGCCCCGTCCCTTATTACCTGTCTTCTCCAGAAAGCCTGGCAGCTCTTTTGCTGATTAAGGCTCTGCTCAACTTCAGGGTTTTTTTAATAAACAAAACAACTTTGACTTACAGTAGCAGGAAAAGACATAGAAACCAGACATGTTTTATTTAATGCATGCTTATTACTTAAAGGGCAAAGCAAATATTTTCACCAAATTTGGTAAAAATGTTCCCTTTTTCAAGTTGTTTCTTTGTTTCCCAAACACGAGCGTTTGTAGCCGGTTCCTTGCACACAAGCAGCTGTACTGACTGAGAAGGGGAGCCCACACCCTAACCCTGGCAGTTTTACACCCTTCAGGGCTCTGCGCCCACGTGCGAAATCAGCAGAGTGAGGGGAAAGCCAGGGAGGTGACAGGAGGGACAGTGCAATGACCCTGTGTGCCACACCAGCTCCTGCCCAGCAGCCTCTCTCCCACCCCCCATCACCACCCGTGGGCCCCCCCACCTGCGCTGGCTCTTTGCTGGAGCAGGCAGGACAGGGACAGTCTCGTCCAAAGCGCTTTGTACAGCTGCCGGTGTCCCTTGCAAGCACAGGCAACCAGAGCTCCACAGCCCACAGCATGTGCACAGCTTCTAAATCCAGGGAAGGACTGAATCCTGGCAAAGACAAACTGTCTCAGGTTTCCATGCTGAGAGCTGCCTGCCTGTGGTCCCAAACACAACTCAGATGGTTCGTTGCCTGGGAGATGCTGTGTGTGCCAGCTGCAGCGCTCCTCCAAACGGCATCGCTCTGCACGGACAGATCAGAGGAAGAGAACCTCTGCTCTTAGCCACTGCCTTGCCAACCTAGAAGTGAAACAAGTTTCCTTCTTCTGTGGCTGAAGATTTCTCTGCTAGGGGTCCTGTACCTTTACTACACAGAGCTGGTTATCTCCACATCAGTCTCCTTGTCAAAGCCTTGCTCACCTGCACCTTTAAACATTGCTCTTGAATACTGCACATTTTAAACAATAGAAGCCATCAGCTGTAATTGTCACATATTTTACATGTCACATATCTTACATAAAATCTCTGCACAGTAACCTCCTTGCAAGCACTAAAAAGAGATTTGCAAGAAGCAACACGCTTTCCATTTCTGCCAAGCTGCGCTGCCGCCCTTCGAGATGAGCGTTTGGTGGCACCTACGGAAGGGAAGGCTGGTGCCATATCCAAAAGACTAAGTGGAAACTGCTATTTTAAGGGGCACAAACGCTCACAGAATTTCTGAATGCCTTTCTATCATGCAGCTACATGTAGAGTTTCCCACACCCCTGCCCCTGTGCCCGCCTCAGTAACCCTCCCCTCTTCTCCCAACCGACTGGAACAGAAATGCTCCATTTACAGACGGTTTGTCCAAACTGGCAAACCCCTGGGAACAAAATCTCAGGCCGGTTCTGTTACCTTGCATTGCCGTAAATACCAACAGCCTCACGGCAGCAGGACGCTCCGGAGTGGCACGAGGGCGACTCTCCCGGGGACTCGCACCACAGACGGGGCAGGTGCCACCAGCAAAAGCCTCTCACCAGTAAATCACCACTTCAACAGCAAAACGCTCCAGCGCTTGCCCAGAAACAAAAGCAGTCCCATCATAAACCAGAGGGTGACATCAGCACAGGGATTGCATTTCCTACACAGGCTTAAACGTCATTACTTGTGACTGGAAATCGGACACTTGCCATTCAAGTTACTCTGGATTGTCATAAGAGACATAAGAATTCCAATTCCAATTTTGTGTAGATATGCTTCACTTCCAAACCCTTTCTATTTGCAATGTCACAATGACAGAAACAAAACAAAACAAAACAAAACAAAAACAGAGAACAAGCAAAATTCCTAACAGACAGTGAAAAGCTAACGAACAACATTATGAGCCTGACTTACCCAGTCAGGTGCAGCAAGGTGAGCAGCAGAGCTCATTGATGTCCTCCGGCAAGGGTCAGCGTTATTCACGCTACATGATCTATTTGGGGGCCAGTTAATCAAAATCTCTGCATTGCCCTCTTCCACTCATTTAAAGTTCTGCTCTGCGTCTTCTAAAATGAAAACTCGAAGCTACCGAGGATCTGAAATACTTATTTCATGATTCCTTAGTCGAGCCATTGTTGCACAGAGCATGAAGCACGGTCCAACACCTTCACCAACTGAAACGCGTTTGTGAGTTCCCACACACGGCTCCTCAGGCTCTCCAAAAGCAACACATCCAAGACTCGAAGCACACGCAACAGGCCAGATTTAATCGTCCTGTGAGTTACACGATGTTTGCACAGTGGAAATACTAGAAATAAAACTTCTCTTGGCTGACTTACATGCAACACACTCTGTACTTCTTGCTATTAAAGACTCTTTGGTAAGTACACTCTTGCTCTACATATTGCAGAACACCCTGAGTCAGGCACCACCGCAACTCTCCTGATACGAAATGCTCACCGAGTTAAAGGTAGCCACTGAAATGCCTTCAAATTTAAACACTGACTTTTCTATTTGAGAATTTCCATGTTCTGAGAAAAGAGGCAAATGAAAATAACTAATCCACACTAAGGACACAAACTAAAGATTGGTTTCTTTACTTGGAAAGTACTTTTGCTCCCTGACTCCCCACTGCAAACAACACAAATATTTATGATGATCCAGTGCAAGACCACAAGTGCAAGAGCGCTCAGTTCCCGCAGAGCTGACATCCCGTATCTCCCGTGGGATCGTTGCTTCCTCAGTTCCCTAACAGCTGTCACCAGCAAAAACATTATTTACCCTTGTAACACCTGCAGGGCAGGGAGTTATTCTATCTCCCTCCTGGGATTTGCACCTCAGAGGGTTTTGGCACAAGGTGAGCCTGGTGGAACTAAAAATGGAACCACGATCCAAGTCCCTGTCCATCTTTCTTCTCCTTCTGAGATACAGCCTGGAAACTGTGACACCCGCTAACGTACGTTATAGACTGACATCCAGACAGATTCCCCAAACCGAACTCGTGGTGAGAAGCAGGGGAGAGAGGAGGAGAAGGCAGAGAAGGATGAGACCTTCAACCCTTCCACCCCGAACCGTTCCCCGACAGCCAGGCGCAGCAGTGTGCGGTTACACGGTACAGTTAATCCACACTCCAGACCTTTCGACCAAGTAACGCCATGCCTTTGCCGTCACTCCAACAATTTAAACTGCGGGTTCTACGGGTGAGCACGCTGAGCTGGAGGGCGGCACTGGAGCAGTGCAGCACCAGGAGCCACACACCAGTTCAAAATGCGTTAGTTCTTAAGAACAGAAAAAGCCACATTCTCTTTAAAGGAGGGTGGTGGAATTCCAAGGCGAGGTCAAAAGCCTGGCACAAGGCATCAGGTCAGGCTGGCACGTGGGATCGTGATGCTGACAGTTCCTTCTCCAGAGAGGAATTTCAGCCTCCAACCGGGTTGAAGCTCGGCCTTTCAGAGAGACATTTTATATCATTATTCAACTTCTTTTGTTTCATTAGAAGAGCCTTAAAAACCCAGACATTTCTCACCAGCAGTTCTGAGTTAGTACACCCCCTGCTTTAGGGGAAAAGGCGTGATCTGCAGCCGCAGGGATCTGAGCTGCAGCAGAACTGACCCAGCCTGACACACACACATGCCAGGGAGACCCTGGGGGCTTGCATCTCTCGAGAAACAAGGGTGCTTTACAGCTTCCAGAGTGGGCTCTGAACTGGTACAATACAGCCTGAAAATCAACTGCCAATTGTTTTTACAATTTGCATTTTATATTGAAAAACTTCCCAAAGACCTCAGGAGGCAGAGCTCAGCCTGGAAAGGACTTTTATGGTTACCCTGTAAACCACAGAAAGCAGGGATCTAGAACGGAAACAGTTCATTACAGCTGAAATACTGATCCTGGGTTCCGCCTGAAACTTCTGGGATTATTTCTCCAGTTAAGCAAATTCCTGTTACTGAAACTCACTCTGGTATTTAAAGAAATTTGGAGAAGATGCTGAGTAGTCACTCTTCTTCCCAGACAACAAGATTGGAACTGTATTAATTTATGAATTCCTAAGTGAGCACTTGAAATTTGGGTAAACAAATTCAAAATATCAAGGTCATATTTACATTCTGGGGTAATAATTAAATATTTAATATCTTGTGGTTCCCGTATGCTAGGTTTTTCTGTGCACCAAAACATTTAGTCATGTAAAAACCATCTGCAGCAGCTGGAAGACATTCATTTGGTCTAAGATTCATTAGTTTAAAAATACATAAATAAAGTGTTTGTTTTATTTCCAAAAAGCTAACACTGCTGCTTTCAGCTCTATTAGGGTGCTTGGTGAATAATGCTCATGCAGTGTTCTCAGCAGGAGGTATCAGACGTCACTGTTTCACAAAGCATACAAATACGTTAACTAAAACAAGTCTTGTGTTTAGGTTAATGCTCTTCTGTACTGACGAACTCAAGTCATTACTCACAGCAACATGAAAACCAGCTTGCACGTAGTTCAATCCCTATTTTTGTTCTTTCTCCTATGGTCCTAAATCCCCAGTGCTGAAATCTACTTTTAAAGATTTTTAAAGAAAATAAATTTCTCTTCAGACTGGGACCTGTGTTTAAGAATTACAAAACACAAGCCTCTATGCGTGCCTTTTCTCTCCAAGAAGTTCCTGCATAATCTTAACACAGCTTTTTTAAAATCAAGTAAACAAGAGGCACAGCTGAGATTGTAAAAAAAGAGTTTAATTTGGCTTAGTATCCATAGGGATCAGTTTTCTGGCCAACAGTTTGCAAAGGGTTATTTATTGGCTAGCCATTTTTCTTTTGCTGGAAGATGCTGAGGTTTTAGCACAGTTTCTGCAGAGTATGCAACAGTATTCAGCATTTGCTCAGCTAATGAGTTAAATCATTGCAGCCCTCCAATGACTTGAAGATTATGGGTGTAGGAAAAGGGAATGCTCCAGAGGGGAACTTTCAGCAGTCACCACCAAACTGCGGTTAAAACAGACACCAATGACTCTATTCAGCTCCCAAACCTCAGACAGTTTCCATTTTCTCAATAACAAAGCATTTTTGTGGAATGAGGTAACAGCCTCCATCTGCCAGGTCTAACTCTCCACTAAGATTTCTCAAGAGCAAAGCTGAGAGAGGGCTGGCCAGCGGAGCCGGAGATGGCTGTGCAAGGCGGGAGTCCCTCACGCCTGGGAAACAAAGGGACAATGCTGTACCGGGACAGATGTGGCGAGGAGCCCCTTTGGGACCACACAGATCCTCCTGGGAGTTCGTATCAAAAGCCTCCCCAGGCGAGCTCCAGCTGGCGCACAGCTGGAGGGTGCAAGGGGCCAAGGAAAGACGAGAGCTTGCACCGAGAATGGACCGGGACAGGCGTCAGACAAAGGGGTGCTGCAGTTTCGGTGCTTGGCAATCCATTATAAAAGTGTCGCGAGTACAAAGCACCACAATTCAGAAGCAAACGCTGGTCTGTGAGTGCACATTGCAAGATGCACAGCGCGAACGGGAACAGATCCCTGCTCCCCAGAGCACTGCTCCCGGGACCGGCTGCTCCAGCCGGGATATTCCCCTCCACACCTGGGATGCTGCACAGCCCAGCCAGACCAGTGACAGCCTCCCAGCAGAGGCTGGGCGGGGGTTTGGCTTTCTTCTTGCCTTGTTTTTGTATTTGGCAGCCTCTCCATTCCAGGAATGCGGAGTGTTAGGAATGATGGAGTCCCAAACAGACTTTAGGAAATCGAATCAGAATTTATTAAGCGAATGGAGGCAGGCAAACGCGCCGTTGGTGCGCCGGGAGTCACCGCTCCACCAAGACCCACACCGACTGCACCACTTGCCCATTTTTAGACCCTCTGTGTTACATAACCATGGTCTAACCCATCAGCACGGATCCAAAATTCACCCATCGACACATGACACCATATGGCACCACTCCAGTTCCAGCTCATCAGCGTGTGGATCCAAAACTGGCCAAAACTGACCAATCAGCACCTGAATCATAACATCCAATCAGTGTGCTGGCTTAATGTCCAATCGGTGTAAGGATCCAAATTGTCCAATCGGTGTGTGACTTTATGATCCCAGCAGATGACTTCAAGCTCATGCTTCCTCTGGGACACTGCAGCGGCTGGTGCACATGGACAGCCCGCAACGCGGGCAGGTCAGAAGACACAGGATCCAAGTTAGCTGCTACTTTGCTGAACAGTGCTGCCCAGAGCCGCTGTTCACACCGCTTGGAGCCCTCATTCTGCCTGTGTGGCAGAAGACACTTGAATATAAATTTTCAGAATCACAATTCAGAGGGATTAGAAAACATTTCTAGACAATCCATTCTGATTTCATTATTTTAGTCTGGTGCCTCAGGTTTTATATTTACAAGGACAACCACAAAGATTTCCAAGCAGAAATTGCCCCAAAGCCATTTTGCGCAAATTTACATTAAATTTGCAACCTCCAGATCTACGCTACTACTGCAGTACAAAGGAAGAGACAATGAGGATAGAAAGGTAAGTGTAGATAGTCCAATTTAACATTCACCAGAGCGTCAGCTTGACACACTTCTGCTGTTCTGCCACAAAACTTTGTAGCTAAAGACTCAACAAAAGCAAATACGTTTAACCCTGGTGCTATTTAGTCCTAGGGAGATGCTGCAATCTGCGCACTCATGCATAGTCATATGCACTAACAAGCAACAAACTCATAAAAACACATGGAGCAACTGGAACTCAACTCGCCTGCAACCCGAATTGAGCAATGTGCTAATTAGGAGAGAAATTTCACTTCCAAAGATGCCAATTCTGTAATGATCAATCTTTAGTTCTGCAGATCAGACACAGCCTCACACTGATGCAAACCAAGGAGGAGCTTTTTAAAATCAGAAGACACGGGGCATACTCCCACCACTGCTGCTGCTGATTCCCTGGATGGCCTCATACAACTTCCTTCCCACCTCCACATCTAGTTCTGCCATCTGAAGCAAAGGCAGCTTTTCAGTTGTTTCTCTGAAGGCCTTTGTGTCCCTGTAGCACTTTCTCCTGAAGTTCTTAAAACATTAATATTGACCTCCCCGCTCTCTGATTTAATTCCGCATCCTCAGCTGGATACCTGGAGAACGCAGCTGGCAAGGGCCATCCCTTCTTTCCCAGCCAGGACAAAACATTTCCCAAGCCAGTCTTCTTCATACGAAGAATGCTGCTGTCAAATCTCAAAAATTCACGCTGCTAATACTGGCCTCAGTGCAGGTCAGCCAAAGAGGACTTCCATCAGAGATGAGCTCTGCTAGAGCAGGCTCCCTGGAGATTATCAGAATAGTACAGTCAAGCCCAGATGGCAATCACGTGCAGAGCACATTTCCAACAAAGACGGTGGCTGGGCAGAGGACTGTGCAAAGTAACGTCCACCCTGATTTCTGCCATCTGCCAGCTAAACACTGAAGTCTGGGCTGAGGCCTTTGGGAAAGGTCAGGAGAGTCTTACGGGCGCTCAGGATATTGCTTTTGTTCTCACTATTTGCTTCTCAATTCCTTCATTAAAAGATACTCATCTCTCTGTAAGGCAGTTATTTGGAGCCAAGAGTTTAGAGATGATTGCAAAACATATGCTTAAAAGAGACTGGAAATTATGTTGGCAGTGTTACAGAGGAGAGCAAAGCACAGCTTTGGGTCAAAACAAAAAAAAATAAATCTAAGCTAGTAAGCAATTCCCATGCGATAGTTTAAGAGAGCCAGCAAAAGCTTCTTCTAGAAAAAAAAAACCCAATACTGTGAGAACGAAGCTAACAAGAGCTGGCTCTTGGAAAAATAAAACAGCTAGTAATGAGCCAGAATATTACCAACAGCACTTATCCAAGAGAATCTTTCTGGGAAACCAAACTAAGTCATTATGCTGGAAAGCCCTGAAGGAGTAGGGACCTTGAGGCTAAAAGCTGGCAAATTGCTTCATCAGTTAGGGTTGGCCCCAATGTCTTCTACTGCGTAAGAATAATTTGTTTTAGCCTACAGGTCTCTACAGAGCAACGGATAAATTCAGGCTGCTTCCTCTGGGAAGGGAAACGGAGTGCTTGGCAAAGCCCTGCCCAACGGGACGTCTTTAGGTTTCCCACCACTGCTGACATCCCTCCAGCCCAACGCCCAGACGGCGCTCTCAGGCTGTGGGCTGTGCTTTGCTCCCTGTGCACGCCCCGGAGCTGCGTGCCCAGCACAGACTGCCCCTCGCCTGGGGGGCATCATCACGGACACTTCGGCCAGCACCCCACCAGCCAGCAGTGGCCACAGAAATGTGGTGACTGTGCCTCCACACAAGCATCTTCTGGAGACTCATTCACCCAAAACGGTCGCAGTTAGAGTGATTATTCTGGTGTGTCTTGTTTTCCAGGGGGATAAGGAAGAGCCTTTGCTCGCTCGCTCTGTTTCAGAGAGATCGGTTAATACCCCAGGAAATAGGCGCACTGATGCAGCGTGATCAAGGCAAGGCTTTTGTTTGCAGTCTTCTCTTTCCATTTCCAGTCCAGCTGCTCATAGTTACAGGAGTCTACAGAGAGCACAGAAGACAACGAATGTGATCTCTAACTGGGCTTCTGTGCTGGCAGAGAGAAATCCTGCATTGGCAGGGGATGTCAAAGCGCTGTCTAATGACTTTCCTCCTCTTCCAACTCCTTTTCTGATTCATGTTGCCATCTTCCTTGCAATTGACCTAAATAACATGTTCAGGCAGCACTGTAAGTATTTCTGCCTCACGCTTCAATAGCAGCAAGATCTCGGCATCTGGAAAGGGCATTTCTCAGGGAAGTCACACCACAGGTGGCTTAGGAGCATCTTTCCCAAGAAAGGAAGAGAAGCACCCTGCAAGACTTCCCGGCTGCGGGAGAACAAAGGTTGCCCAGGAGCAGAGCAAACACACGCTACGCCTGTGCCCAAGCCCCAGCTCATCTGAACAATGTGGGCAGAGTATTCGCTTACCTCATTTCCAGGTGTGCTGTCAGCACGAGCCACGACTGGCTGGGGATGAAAGAGGAAAAACTGTTCCTAGATCTGGACTTGTCTGCATCATTTATGGTAATTATTGCCCAGCAGCCTTTAATCCTTTAATGTTGTATCACACTCTCAGCCCTCAGTTTCTCTTTAACCTTTTGATCACCACTTGCCATTCCACGACAGAAGAGGCTGGAGACAGAGCACAAGACCGCGCGGTCCCACCAGAGCCACGGGCATGCCAGCCTGGCTCCCGGGAAGAGGAAAGCAAAGGAAGCCACTGCAAAAGGACTGCAACAGGTCATGCAGTGATTACTACTGCAGACTACTGATTGCAATGTTATCCTACAACAATGGCCTTCACCAGCTGGGTACTGACTAAACGAAAAAGCATTTATTGCCAACAAGGAAACGGGCTGTGGGGAAATACAGGAAAGCACTCCAAAGCTGCATGGACTGCCTCAGCACCTCCAGCTCTCAGACGAGGAAGCACAAGCCTGGGTTTGTGCACTGTAACTTGCGGGGCAGGCACTAGGTCCTCAGCAGCCGAAGAGATCCCTTTGTTATCCAGAGGATACCTATAAATACCGTTCCCCTATCGCAACAGAAAGGAAGTTATAGTTGATCTGTACCACCTGCTTTTCAGGTAATTAAGTTTCAAAACTAAAGCAAAAAAGATGCAAGCAAAACTTGGACATCTTTGTGCCACAGCACGCCTGCTCAGTCCACAACAGCCAGTCCATATCTGTTATCTCTACATTTTTTTATTAGCCCATGTTTACCTTGGCTGCACATCCAAGCAGTCATTTAAACAGGGTGAGAGAGGAAAATCTTGGACTCTCAACAATGGCCAAGCAGTTTAATCTGCCACTGGGGACAATGACTTGACTCCTATTGGCGTTTAGCACCGGCAGGGTCAAGTGTAACATGCTGAAGGAAACACTAGGGAAGCAGATCCGCGGCCGTTCCAACAGCACTGATCATTTCCTTGAGCTATTCAGAGGTCCCTTTTCCCTCGTGTGCACAGAAAACAGCTCCAGCTGTCCCGTCACCTGCACTGGCTTCTCCACTCACTGGATTTATGACATTGGAGGCCACTAACAGCTCCAGGTTAGATACAGCACATTCAGTTAATAATCAGTTAAGATTATGTCCTTGGCATCAGCCAGCAGGTTGGTGCTGGAAGAGAATTTATATTCCCGAACAGAACCAGCACTGGGCAGGTTGGGCATAAACATCAACAAGCTCCCATCCAGCGATGACATCCATCAGAGGGGTCTAGAGTTAATATTTATTCACAGTACTTATTTAAGAATTTTTTTTTTTTTTGTCTTTGAGAAGTTCAAAATACTTTACAGAAAAGAACTCTGCAGCTTGCTAGCCTGGGACAATCTACAGCAATATATTCAGAGCCAAATAAAAACATTATATGAATTAATGTTAAGTCAGATGACTGCAGGCCAAATAAAACCAAAGTGAGACTACACTAAGAACAAGAACATAAATTTCAGGATTTTTATTCTATTGCTATTGGACTCTGTGTTAACACATTTGATTAACTATGAACGGACAGGTCTTTCTGATTCCTCCCAGAGTAATACTATCCTCTCAGAGGGCTCCCGTTGCGTAAGGGCAGAACCATTTGTTAGAACTGCTCTTCATTGAGCAAATACCAACAGACACAAAGTGAGTCACTCAGCAGAGGCAGTTCTGCTCGGATGAAACACAGGAAGGTGGAAGCCATGTGGCATTCTTCAGTTTCCCCTTTCCTTTCACAATCAGACCCTTGATATTTTCAGGAAGACTGACACTCCCCCTCCCTGTAAACTGCTGACAATTGTGTTTTACACCTGGCAAAACCACTGCAAAACGGAAGGAAGAGAAGAAACAAAGACCAAGGACTTTTCTCAGCAGCTGCATCTGCTCCGTATGGAGCATTTCTCTTTACACACCACTTCTTGACAAAGTCTAGTAACTACCTGTCAGCCTGCATGGGAGACGCCCCCTCCTCTGTCAAACGACCGCAGGAGGGAGGACGCTGCAGCAGCCTCACAGAGAGCATCCGAGCTGCCAGCTCCGGCCGTGGGACCTCCAGGGAAAGCAACGAAGCCGGGCAGCCGAACCCCTCTGCTTCCAAACTCTCCATCCTCATGCGTGAATGTCCTATCCAATCTGAAGATTAACTAGTACTGGTAAAGTTTCTCTGCCCCTCACAACTGGTCTTTCCCCTTTCCCAGATGCAGCTGGTGTCTATTGTCATAGCTGTCTTTTTTTTTTTTTTTTTAATCAGAGTGAAACATTTACATTTGTTTTCATTACATTACCAGACAAAACGTTGTCACGTTCTCTCTGGATTTTTCCAGTTTGCCCATCGAAATTACACCTATTTCAGCAGAAATAGTCCAAGTCCCCTAAGGAATGAAGCAGCAGCCTGCGCCCTGGGGTCAAATGCTGATCAGACTGCCAGGGTCACCCGCACCACCAGAGCAAACCGGGTGCTCCACGGTGGGCACGGGCCATCCAACAACAGGGATACTGAATACTCAACACCAGAGGTGAAATGGTTTCCTTACTTGAGCAAGTACAATAAATTATGAAGCTGTTTGTCTAGTTAAGAGGTTCGGCTTTTATCCAGACCAGCCAGCCAGCCAGCGCCCAGTTTTCCGTAAACACCTTCTTTGTCTACGGAAACTCTCTCATGCGAAAGGTGAGGCAGAGGCAAAAAAGTTCACGCTCACACCTCTCTGCTGAGGCTACTGCTGCAATTAGGGCTCCTCCAGCATGACCTCGTGCAAGCTAAGGACACTGAAAAACCCACAGACACAACCAAGGACCCCAGTGGGCCTCCGTGAAAATCCTGTGTGTCAGTGCCGTGGTACCAAAGCAGTCCTTCGCCAGGGAAAGGGGCTGGGGATCACTTGAGCATCGCACCTCGTAGAGCAAGCGATAGAGTGAGCAAGTCCTGGCTGTGAACAGAGCCAAGTGCTTCCAGGGCTGGTGCACTGGGAAGGTCAGGAACCTGCCCACTGAGAAGTTCTTCCTGGCTCCACCAGTTAAGGGTTCGCCTCCGTCTTCAAACTGCCAGGTCCAAAACCCGTCAGAACGCCACTGAGCTCATACCCCCCAGAAATCTCCTTGCCAGTGAACACTGCCCACAGCCACGCGAGGCTGGGACTCCACAGGAGAAACATGTGCGCGATCAGAGCAGGCACAACGCCACAGGCCAGGACAGAGCCTCTCGCCTGTCTTCCCCACGATGATCCCGGAGAGCTGGGCCACCCAGCTGCGTCCTTGGACAGCACGGCTGCTTCAGAGTCTGCTCTAAAGCGAACCGTGGTGTAAACAGGAAGCAGAGCTGACAGCAGACGTGCTGCAGATGGCTCCGAGTCCCGCAGAGGGAACGGCAGTGACCTACCGTCCTCCCAAGGAACCAGCTGGACCTCCAGCACACTGTCACCGCCCAGCTCTCCGGGTGCCGTTCTGCAGGCAGGGGACACACACAGATTTACTCCCAAGAGGCACCTCAAAAACATCCAACATGGAGAAGCAGTGGAGCTCCAGAAGCTGAGAGCATGGAGCTGGGCTTCCTGCTGGGGCATCCCGGGTATTTCCAAACACCACCCTGCCGTCGGTCAGGTCGTCCCCACCACTCCCTGTGTGCAGGTGTGAGGAGTTCTTATTCCAAAACATCTTGTCATAGAGCATCCACTGTAATTAGTGCCCACAACTAACTATATTGCCTCTATTTTTGTCTCCTGTGCTATGCCACCAGCCTTAAAAGTATACGAAATGACAGACCTAGCAGCATCAGAATTAACCTAACGCTCACAACTCTGTGCCTCTAAGGAAGAAGGCAGCAAGAGAAGGAGGCAACCCTGTGGTCTCCATCCTAGGAAAAGGAAAGAACATGGCACAAAAATAAGACAGGAGGAATGTCAGACTTCCCCTTTCCTGCTGTCCTGCCTACCAGGAAGTTAAACCACATTTTGACAAAGCAAATTAGGGAAATGAGGCAGCTTCAACACCTTTGTGAATACCAGTAAAATATTCCTCATGCCAAAGGCAGATATTTAAATATGAGCGACACTTAAGGAAACATCCCAGAAAACGGTTCTCAAAAATTAACAGTAAAGGAATACTTGACAATTACACATTCATAGCAGCTAGAAGAGTCACAGATTTCTAATGCTTGGTAGAGGAGTCAGAAAAGTAAAAGTAATCTGCCCGCACTCTTCCCTAGCTGTTCACTAGGATATTGCTTTCATCAGACCTTGGGCCTGGCCTAGGGCAGCCTCCCCTGTGCTGCTGTAACAGGTTTTCCACTTCGGAAATTCTTCATGACGTTCACAACTGGGAAACAGTGAACATATTAAATTCAAATCTAAGCATAGAGACCTCAGTATCAAAGCCTGCGCTGGGAAGATAAGTAACCACCACCATGTGCCATCCATTTGAGCTTTGAGTCAGTGCAGAGTTAATTCCCACTAACATGCTCCACCCGGGCTGACCATAAAGCATATCCAACCTTTCCATGAATTCTCGTGAAAGAGTCAAAGTGATTAACATAACCTCAGGTACAAAATACTGAAAAAAACGGAAACCAAAAAAGAAAACATTACCTGTAAGAAAGCATACAACAATCTGAAACAAAACTGATCATTAAAAAAAACATTTTGAAAAGATGCTGAGCTATTTTTTAATTGCAAGATGGAACTGGGACTTTTGAGTCTTTGTTTAACACACACACACAAAAAGCAAGGCTTTGAGTAGCCATTCCCCGTACCTACCCTGGGATTCTCTGGAAACATAGCAACCACTTGGATGTGTCCAAAACTTCCCTATACTGTGAGCATTTGGTTTAAGTTTACTTTCGAGTTTATTGGTTGGGTAACGTTTCAGAACTTTCTTAATAAGACACAGCTTAAGCACCGCAACTTTACAGCCCGGGAAAGAGACGCAGTTGAAACTACTTTTTTCTTTTTTTTTTTTTTTAAGCAAACGGTGTGAGCCGTGCTCCCTAGGACAGACCGTTGCCGGCCGGGGGGGAGCCACATCCCGGGGAACGGCAAAACGCACCCCGCCGGGTCCCACGGGGGTGTCCCGGTCCCGGGCAGCGGGGGTGTCCCGGTCCCGGGCAG